>NW_006921937.1:2480277-2505968 GCF_000298275.1 Orycteropus afer afer
CAACCTTTCTTCCGAGGAGTGGCTGGTGGGTTTGAACCGCCAGCCGTCTGGTTAGCAGGCAAGTGTCTTAGCCACTATGCTACCAGAGCTCCATAAACAATAGAAAATCAGGGCAAGAAAGCCGAAATCCTTTCTAACGGCAGTAGAAACCCTCACCAGTGTCAGTACAGTCTGACCCTTATCATTCTGCTTTGGAAAAGGCCCAAACCGTTAGCTGACTGGACATGTATCAGGACTATCAGGGGGCCTGAAATAAAAATGAGCAAAGGTTTCTAAGCTTATGGAAGGAGACAGCTCCATAGGCAGGGAAGATAATCCTGTCTGGCTTCTCAGCAACAATGGCTAACTGTCCAGGGGATACCACAAGAATCTCTTCAGGAACCACCTTTTTCAAGGCAGCTTTCAAGAAGAGTGGCTGGAGCCCTGGACCAGACACCAAGGGTATAAATACATCTTGACTCTGTCAGATTTGGGGCCTAACCACACCCTAGGAGTCCCTGAGTGGTGCAAACAGTTAATGCACCTGGTTGTTAACTGAATGGTTGGAGGTTTGAATTTACCCAGAGGAGCCTTGGAAGAAAGATGTATTGATCTACTTCTGAAAAATCAGGCATGAAAACCCTATGTACCATGACTGAATACTTTGATAAAAGATTCTATAGAAGGGTCCTGATCAAAGGAGGGAATATGCAGAACAGAATTTCAAATTCTCATGAACTCAAGGCTTTCTGGAGTCATGATGGCTAGAGGAGCCCCTGAAACTATTGACAGGAGATAATTTTCAAACCTTAAACCAAAAATATACCCTGAAGCTTTGTTAAAGTTAAACAATAGTTTCGCTTAACTAGTAAGGAATAACTGCATGGAGTGTTAAGCTTTTTTAAGAACTATCTATAAGGAATCAAATTGATGGCAGCAACTTGAAAGATTACATATGAAATTTAGGGAGCAGTGAATTTATGTTAATGGAGGAGGAACAACTCAGAAGAGGAGGGTGAGAATGGTTTCACAACTTGAAGAATATAATCAAGGCCACTGAATTGTACCCTCAAAACTGTTAGATTGGTGTATATTTTGCTATGTATATTCTCAACTGTAAAACCACCATTTGTCTGTCAGTTTGTGGTACTGTGGTGGCTTATGTGTTGCTGTGAGGCTGGAGGCTATGCCACTGGTATTTCAAATACCAGCAGGATTGGTCACTCGTGGTGGACATCTTTCAGCAGAGCTTCCAGACTAACACAGACTCAGAAGAAAGAAGAGGCCATCCACTTCTCAAAGAATTGGCCAGTGAAAATCTTATGAATAACAGTAAAACACTGTCTGATATATTATAGGAAAACATGAATATCCCTGAAACATTGTCCAATATAGTGCCAGAAGATGAGCCCTTCAGGTTGGAAGGCACTCAAAATATGACTGGGGAAGAACTGCCTCCTCAAAGTACAGTTGCCCTTAATGACATAGATGGAGTAAAGCTTTTGGGACCTCCATTTGCTGATGTGGCATGACTCAAAATGAGAAGAAACAGCTGCAAACATTAATAATCAGAACATGGAATGTATGAAGTATGAATCTAGGAAAACTGGAAGTTGTCAAAAATGAAATGGAACACATAAAGATCAATATCCTAGCATTAGTGAGCTGAAATGGACTGTTTTTGGCCATTTTGAATCAGACAACCATATGATCTACCATGGTGAGAATGACAAATTGAAGAGGAATGGCATGACACTTATCATCACAAAGAATGTTTCAAGATCTATCCTGAAGTACAATGCTGTCAGTGATAGAATAATATCCATATGCTTACAAGGAAGCCAGTTAATTCTTCTATTATTCAAATTTACATATGAACTACTAAAGCCAAAATACCTAGATTATATCCCATCTGAACTTAGAGACTATCTAAAGAATAGATTTGACACTGAAAACCAATGATTGAAAACCAGAGGAATTGTGGGATGGCATCAGGGAGATCATACATGAAGAAAACAAGAGGTCATTTAAAAGACAGGAAGGTAAGACAAGACCAAAATGGATGTCAGAAGAGACACTTAAACTTGCCCTTGAGTGAAGAGTAGCTAAAGCAAATGGAAGACACGACAAGATAAAAGAGCTGAACAAAAGATTTCAAAGAGCAGCTAGAGAAGACAAGGTCAATTATAATGAAATGTGCAAAGACCTGGAGTTAGAAAACCAAAAGGAAAGAACATGCTTGGCATTTTTCAAGTTGAAAGAACTGAAGAAAAAAGTCAAGCCTCCAGTTGCAATATTGAAAGAATCTATGGGCAAAATATTTAATGATGCAGGAAACATCAAAAGAAGATGGAAGGAATACAGAGTCACTGTACCAAAAAGAATTGGTTGATGTTCATCCATTTCAGAAAGTGGCATATGATAAAGAACCAATGGTATTAAAGGAAGAAGTCAAAGCAGTACTGAGGGAATTGGCAAAAAAAAAAAAAAAAAGGCTCCAGGAATTAATGGAATATCCATTGAGATATTTCAACAAATGGATGCTGTGCTGGAGGCACTTACTTGTCTATGCCAAGAAATTTGGAAGACAGCTACCTGTCCAACTGACTGGAAGAGATCAATATTTGTAGCCATTCCAAAGAAAGATGATCCCACAGAATGTGGAAATTATTAAACAATATCAGTAATATCACATGCAAATAAAATCTTGCTGAAGATAATTCAAAAACAGTTTCAGCAATATATTGACAGAGAACTTCCAGAAATACAAGCTGAATTCTGAAGAGAACATGGAATGAGGCCTATCATTTCTGATGTCAGATGGATCTTGGCTGAAAGCAAAGAATACCAGAAAGATGTTTACTTGTGTTTTATTGACTATGCAAAAGCATTTGATTGTGTGGATCATAACAAATTATGGATAACATGAAGAGGAAAGGGAATTCCAGAATAATTCATTGTGCTCATGAGGAACCTATACACAGTCTAGAAGGCTGTCATTCGAACAGAACAAGGGGATGCTGCATGGTTTAAAATTAGGAAGGGAGGTGTATCAGGGGTGTATCTTTTCACCATACTTGTTCAATCTGTGCAAATAATCCAAGAAGCTGGACTATATGAATACGAATGTGGTGTCAGGATTGGAGGAAGACTCATTAACAACCTGTGATATGTACATAACACAACCCTCCTTACTGAAAGTGAAGATTACTTGAAGCATGATCTTGATGAAGATCAAAGACTACAGTCTTCAGTATGGATTATAGCTCAACATAAAGAAAATAAAACTCCTCAAAACTGGACCAATAAGCAACATCACGATAAATGGAGAAAAGATTGAAGTTGTTAAAGATTTCATCTTACATGGATCTACAGTCAACACCAATGGTAACAGCAGTCAAGAAATCAGACATCATCTTGCACTAGGCAAATCTGCTGCAAAAGACCTCTGTAAAGTGCTGAAGAGCAATGATGTCTCTTGAAGACTAAAGTGTGCCTAACCCAAACCATGGTATTTTCAGTCACCTCTGGTAGCATAGTGGCTACAACACTTGACTGCTAACCAGAAGGCTGGCGGTTCAAATCCACCAGCCACTCCTCGGAAGGAAGATGGGGCAATCTACTTCCGTAGTGATACTGCCTCGGAAACCAAAGGAGGGGTTGCTATGAGTCGGGGCCGACTTGATGGCAAACAACAAGAACAACAACAACAAATATGCACGTGAAAGCTAGAAAATGAATAAAAAAGACCAAAGAAAAGTTCATCCCTTTAAATTGTGGTACTGGAGAAGAATACTGAAAGTACCATGAACTGCCAGAAGAATCTGTCCTGGGAGAAGTGTAGTCAGAATGTTCCTTGGAGGAGAAAATAGCCAGACTTTGTCTCACCTACTTTGGTCATTTTGTCAGAAGAGACCATTCCCTGGAGAAGGATATCATGCTTAGTAAAGGTGGAGAATCATCGAAAAAGGGGAAGGTCCTCAATGACATGGATTGACACAGTGGCAGCAACGACGGGCTCAGGTGTAGAAAGGATTGTGAGGCTGGCACAGGACCGGGCAGTGTTTCTTCCTGTTGTAACTAGGGTCGCTGTGAGTCGGAGCCAACTTGACAGCACCTAACATGTTCTAAACAATAGAAACAAAATAAGATTTTTTAAAAAGAAAGATATCCCTATGGGGCACAGTTCTTTGATACATGTGTGTTCCATGAGTCGGAGTCAACTCCACGGCAATTAGTTTGGTTTGAATTGCACTTACTATATAATCAACTAATGTAGCTTTGGGAAGGCAATATGTGAAACTCCAGCAGTTCAGACACATGTGTGTACCCAAGGCCAGGTAGCTCCATTCCTCTTGCATTGCAATTTAGAGAAAATAAGTTGGCACAGTCTCTAATATTGGAGTCCTAGAACCCAAAAATTGCAGTGCTCAGGTCATCTAGGTCAGCCAAAAACTAAAGATGATTCTGGCAGAACTGGAGCAAAGAACAGCTGGACTTAATTCGGCCATTTTCCTTCTTATATTTGGAATCTTTACCTTCCTCACAGATACATCCAGAGGGGGGGAAAAAACAAAAACAAGTACTGACTCCACCACTTCTTATTTCTCCCTGTTCAGTTTATTGACTTCTACTTCCCAGTTAGTCAGTCCTTTTGCCTGACTCTTGTTTAATTTTTCCTCCCTGATTAGATTGTTCTAAGATGCTTTACCTATACTTACTAGTTGCTGTCCTGTCAACTGTGTCTCATGATGACCCCATGTGTGTCTGAGAAGAATTGTGCTCCATAGAGTTTTCAGTGTTTAATTGTTTCAGAAGTAGATCACTAGGCCTTCTTTTCAAGGCATCTGGGTGAACTTTCCTTTCAATTATCAACCAAGCACATTAACTATTTGTACCACCCAAGGATTTTACCTACACTTAGAACAGTATATTCATATCTCAACAACCCCAAAAACCAAACTTACTGCCGTCAAGTTGATTCGACTCATAGCAACCCCTCCTTGGGTTTCTGAGGCAATATCTCTACTGAAGTAGATTGTCCAGTCTTCCTTCTGAGGAGTGCCTGGTGGGTTTGAACCACCAGGCTTCTGGTAGCACTCAAATGCCTTAGGCACTGTGCCACCAGAGCGCCTAGCTTTCTGGAAAATTCTTTTCTAATAGCAAAGTGCCAGGATTTGGAATGCATTCCCTTATCCCCTACACTTATTCAAGTCCACATCAGATTCTGCCCTCAAACATATTCTGGTCTGCACTCATTGCTTTGGGAGCAGATAGCTTCTGTGGGGAAACATTTTGAAATTGTTTAGCTGCCTGACTCCTGTTTCTTACCTGAAGTGATCTCAACAACATACATGGAAAATTATTCTCTTCTTGATCCTCTGGGAAAGGGTAATAAAATCTCAACCCAGGAAGGCTTTTTTATATTTGTGTGGCAGCTAAACACCACCTCAGCAAGTAGTCAGCAATTTTTAGCCTCTCTTTTCCAAAGTCCAGCTACTCTGCCAGGAAAGGGAAAGTCACTTGTATTTCTATGCAGGAATGTGAAAGTCATGAGAAAGGCCAATGAAAAGGCAGATGCTAGGCAGAGCTGGAAACAATGTTAGATCTAAGGGAGGGTCATGGGGGAACCAATCCCTGGTGAGGAACATGGAGACTAAAATTTCTCTTCCAGGATCTTGGGAGGTCTCATCTATCACAAGAAGTGGATTCTGAATATCACCTCCTCACACTACATGGGTGCCTGGTCTGAGACAATGAACTGATGACTGGTAGGGAAGAAAGAGGCAGGGAATAGGGAGAGAATTTTGCTTCCCAAGGGCCACAACCTGATTTAGGAATAAAGTGCCTGTCCTACTTCGGATTGTACAAATATTACAAAGAGAAGGACAGAAACCTCAAAAGCCAGAGCACTGAGAATGCTGTTGTTATTAGGTGCTTTGGAGTTGACTTCTGACTCAAAGATACCCTATGTGACAGATTAGAATTGCCCCCATAAGGTTTTCTAAGATGTAATCTTTATGTTAATCTGTAAGATGTGCCTAACCAAAGCCATGACATTTTCTATAGCCTCATATGCATGTGAACCCTGAACAAAGAATAAAGAGGGACAAAGAAGAGTTGATGCCTTTGAATTATGGTATAGGTGAAGAATACTGAATGCACTATGGACTACTAAAAGAATGAAAAATATGTCTTTGAGGAAGTACAGCTAAAATGCTCCTTAGAAGTGAGAATGGCCAGACTTTGTCTATCCTACTTTGGTCATGATGTCAGAAGGGACCAGTCCCTGGAGAAAGACCAGTCCTTAGAATGGCTAGATAAAGAAGACAGTCAGCAAGAAAGGGAAGACACTCAACAAGATGGATTGGCACAATGGTTGCACTGACGGGCTCAGCATAGCAAGGATTGTGAGAATGAATGGCATAGAATTAGGCAGTGTTTCATTCTATTGTAGATAGGGCTGCTATGAATCAGAGACAACTCCACGGCACCTAACAGCAACAGTCTTTATGGGAACAGATTGAACCTCCCACCTTTTGGTTAAAAGCTGAGCACATTACAGTTGCACCACATGGGCATCATCTTAAAATGCTAGGCCTTAGGAATTGGCAGGGGAGCACTAGGAGTCAAAGAAGTGGTTCTCCAAATGCCTGGAAAAGTTCTAGACAGCTGGGCCCTGAGACTGTGTTTGAATGTTTCAGGAAATTTTGGACCTGCAGAATACCTTGCTTTCTTTGAACACCTCAGCTCTGAACCTCAGGAAACTCCAAACATTCTACATCTGTAGCCTGGTCCAGTGAGGTTATCCATGAAGATTTGGTTCTTTGGGTAAGTTCTACTTGAAAGTGTGGCAGCCAACCAAGGCCTCTTGAGGTTTACTGGGGCTAATGGTCCCCCCACCCCCTGGCTTGATTTCCCTTTGTTTCTCCTTTTTCTCCCCTCTACTCTTCCTTTTTCTTTGCAGTGTTGCTGTCAATGATGTTGTTCTCTTTCGGTGGGGTTGATTTGCAATTCTAATCTTCAGGAGATTCATTTCTTCACACTTCCATACCTATCCCCCAGGTGAGGATTTGATGCTTCAGAGATGGCCTCAAAACTTACAAAGTGTCAGGCAGAGGGAAGGGTAACCTTGCGATGGAATGACAATTTTTCTACACTCAAATAAAAGTAAAAATTACTAAAATAACTGAACATAACTGCTATGGATTGAATTGTATCCCCCCAAAATATGTGTCATCTTGGCTAGGCCATGATTCTCAGTATTATGTAATTATCTTCCATTTTGTGATCTACCTGCTTCTAGTCTATATGGAGAAGCTTTGGAAAAGGTTTCTGCCTTTGTGGTACATTTGGATCCTGCATTTGGTCAAGTCTTCATCAATAATTCCTGGAGTTGAACCAGTAGGCTGCCATGCTGCCTGCTGATCTTGGCATTGTGACATTTTACCTGCTGACCTTGGATTCCTCAGCCTCGGCAGCCAGCAGCTGCATGAGTTAGGAGACAACTCCAGCATGAGTGGGCCTGGAACAAGGGGCAGAGCTGAAGCTCAAGGTCAAGGGAACTTCACCCAGCCCCTAGAGCTGGCACTTTAAGGGCTAATATCAAGAGAGATTTTGGACCCTCCTATATACTCTTCCAAGAACTGCTGACATTTGATGGTAGGCCCTACACTCAGGGTTCTTTTTCTTACCTCTGTGGTCATGGAAAAGCATCTACTCTGCTTTTTTAGTTAAAAATAAGCAAACAAACAAAAAATCTTCCTGATTGGGGTCTAGGCTAAAAGAGATTTCTGACATTGGGTAGATCAGAGTTATCCTGAGTTAATACCATTAAATAGCCTCCCACTACTACATTTCTTGTATGATTAAAATGTAGTTCTAGCCACTAATGATAAGAACTCCAAACATAGTGGCTTAAACAACATAGAAATTTGTTTCTCTCTCAGAAACTAGGCTGTAATTAGGTGAATCAGAGTTTCATGAGGCTTCCCCAGGGCAAGGCCCAAGGATCACTGTATCTTGTTGTTCAGCTGTGTGTAGCTTCTATCTCCAAGGTCACCTCACAATCTAAGATGGCTGCCCCAGCTCTGTCGTATTCACATCTCAGTGAGAGAGAAGAGCAAGAATAAGGCATACCTTCTCTCTCTCCTCAGAAATGGCATACACCATTTCTGCTTACATCTTATTGGCTCGAACTTGTCCCATGGCCCCACCAGCTTCAAGAGGGCTGGAAATGTGAACGTTTTCTCAAGGGTTCTATGCCTAGCTAAAAATAGGGGATTCCGTTATAATAGAAGAAGGAGGAAAGAATATTTTGGAGAACAATGAGGAGTGTCTCCACATAGCCTCCATTCCATTCTCTTCAATACATATTTTCATGTCACCACATTCTCAGACTAAATTATCTTTAAATTTTATTCTGTGTGCAAATCCATCCCAGAGATTTCCAACAGACTCCAAAGCTTCAAATTAGTTTGGATTAAAATCTCTTGCAACTTCAGTGGCTAGCTTTGCTTTTCCTATTAAGCTCTGGTAGCTTAGTGCCTAAGGCACTTGACTGCTAACCAGAAGGCTGGTGGTTCAAACCTGCCAGCCACTCCTTGGAAGGAAGATGGGGCAATCTACTTCCGTAGTGATACTGCCTCGGAAACCCAAGGAGGGGTCGCTATAAGTTGGGAGCGACTCGACGGCACATAACAACAACAACTGAAAACTCACTGGTCTTTCTTAATTAGTCAACAATATTAGATTTGTGGTTAACTCCTTGACTCACACAGCAGACAGACACACACATAAGTACACATGGCTTCCAAATTTCTTCTTTCCATTCATCCAGAAAGAAAGACATAATCATAGATGTTTGTTGATAGAACCCCTGTTGCTTTCTTTTTCAATCAAAAGGTAATACTTTTCTCATCTCCTGTTTAAGAAGAGACAGAAAGTTCTCCAGACAAGAATTACCAGAGCAGTGGGTCTTGACTCTGTGGCTATATTAAAGCAATATTTTCTTTCTTTTTAAGAGAAACTGCTTTTTAATCATAAAGGTAACACAGACAGAACATGGAAATAGTGGTTAAAAGAAAAATAATGTGCATTACGTATTTTCTATAACCCCATTACTCTAACACAACACTGCTGCCAATGGAGCTATTTCCTTCCAACCTTTTGCCAAATGAGCATAATTTTACACAATATATATACTTCCTAACAATTATTTCTTAATGTTTTTCATATTTCTACATTAGCCTTCAATAAGACCATTATTTTTAATAACTACATAATGGAGTAAATATATCATAATTTTTTTAATAGTTCTCTACTCTTGACATGCAACTTCTATCCAGTTTTGCTCCTTTCTCTGAGTTAATAAACAATGGACACTCTTATAAAGATTCATTGTGTTTTCAGAAAATCACAAGGATCCAGAGTTTTATTTTTTAAGTAGATATTTTTAAACTAATTTTTTTTTATCTTACAATTAGTTCACTCACACATATATGTATATATGTATGTATGTGTAAGCTAACTGTAGAAGAAGGCATAAAATCCCTATTTCCTCAAGTCACCCACTGTTGTGTTTCTGTTTTTTTTTCCTCTGGTGACCTTCTATCATAACATTAAATCATATTTATGTGGCTTTAAATAGTTACATCTATGAACTGATGACTACTTAATTTATATTGTCCTCTTGAGTGGGGGTTGTATGTGTATCAAGATCTAATGGATTCATTTTTATTTACCTTCTGTAGCTGTCTTCATATCTACTGGTTCATACTCAACTCCCTCTGTCTCTTGTTTCCAGTGCCATTGATCTTCTGAACTTCTTATTTGTGTTTTTATAGAATCCCAACATTCCAAATAACTTTTAAACATGTGTATATGGGGGGTTAGATAAATTTTACAGATTCAAAAAGTCCTTCCTCTGTATCACTCACACTTGGCTCATAGCTTGGCTGGGCATAGAACTCTAGCATCAAATTCATTTTTCCTCAGGACTCTGATGACAAGCTTGTGAAGATACATCTAACACTAGTGTGGAAAATTCTCATATTACATTGCTCTGATTTTCTATCCTTTGTATGTAACAACTTTTGTCTCCCAAGATTTTTCTTCTTTAATTTGGTAATTCTGACATGTCTATGTCAGGGCCTTTTTTGGTAATCATTCTGATTTTCTATGTTTTCTAGGTAACAAGTTTTTCTTTCCTTCAAGACATTTTTTTCTTTTTAATTTGGCAATTCTGAATTGTCTGGAATTTTTTTGGTAATCCTGACTGACTCTCTGAGGGAAATTTTAATCTAAAGATTCATGTTTTTCTTCAGCATAGGAACATGTTCTATTTGTTTTCTCTTTAGTCATGTTCTCCAGGAAATTAACCGTTCTCTCTTCTTGGTACCCATTAATTTGATGGAGGAACAAGGTGGTGAGGGACCTTCCTCCTCCTAATTTCTTATCTTAGCTCTTGTCTTTTCTATCACTTTGCCTTTCTGCTGTACTGATAGATTTCTTCAACTTTATCTTCCACTGACTAGATTTTTTACAATTTCATTTTACATTTAGCTGTACGTTGATTTTTTTTTCTTAGATTCATATTTTAATTTCCAGCACTATTTCTTTTCCTCTGATCGCTCATTTAGCATTAATGATCTCAGAGAGAAGTGGGTACTCATTTCCTTGTAGAAGTCCCTGGGGAAAACCAGGTAGGGCAGGGTTGTGTTGGCAAGGCATCTCTGAGCCAACCACGAGGGAGGATGGAGTAACCTTGGCAGGCCTGGTCTATGTGCTGACTCCTTGATCTGGAAAATTGTTCAAAGAGATGCTGAAGGCAAAACGTATATTTTCTCCATAGGGTACTACTGAAGGGGTCTTAGAAAGATGAGGACTGGTAACAGTGTAGACAGTAGATGAGGGGGAGGGGACAGCAATTACAAAGATCAGTGTGAAGTCTTGTAAAGCTCCCATTTGAGCTGATGGGGGCCTGGACTAGGTCTATGGTGGTAGTGATAGAAGGGAAATGTCATACTGAAGAAATGTTTGTTGTTGTTGTTGTTGTTGTTATGTGCCGTCGAGTCAAACCCGACTCATAGCGACCCCTCCTTGGATTTCTGAGGCAGTATCACTACGGAAGTAGGATTGCCCAACCTTCCTTCCGAGGAGTGGCTGGTGGGTTTGAACTGCCAGCCGTCTGGTTAGCAGGCAAGTGTCTTAGCCACTATGCTAAGAAGAAATGTTTAGGAATAACAATAAGCAGAATGTGAGGGTTACTTGAGTGTGAAGATAAGGAGAGGGGATGTCTAGTACAATAGTCTATTTCTGATTTGCCAAGCCACTGCAGGCACATCTTTCTCCTGGCCCTTGCAGCATTTTAGAACTGTGAAAACATTAGGACCCAAGAGAGAAAACATATCTGATGAAACAAAGAGCAGTGAAGAGGGTCTTCAGAACACTGGGGAGTTTTTATTTCCTTTCTCACATTCTCGGCTTTTCTAATATAAATGTAAATTTTTTTTAGCAAAAATAAGCAGAGGGGGGGCCTCTGACTAATTGAATTAGTGTGTATTAATTATGCATTAATGAAGATTCCACAATTCATTGTAGTCCCCACAATCAGTCTTCAACCAGAAGGCAAAAGTGGAAAATAATTTTTCATGATAATAACAACATATATTAAGAAAAAGCATCTTCAGCACCACTCTTGTTAGAAATCTAATCAGGAGCAAAGTACTTGACAACCAGTCTGCCGGGGCTGACAATCAGCTGGCTCTGTGTGCAAACACCGTTCCTGTGTGCAGGCCACTCCGGCTAACAAAGGCCTGCTGCAGTACAAGGCATGTTGAAATGGCGCTACTTCATTTCTAGAATTTTTTTTTAATTACTTGAGCTGGTGTATAAGCTGATGGCTAGAGTGACTATAATGAATATGATATCAAATGTTTTTCCTTCCTGTTGCAAGGATTCCCTGGGAGCCCAGCCCCAGAGGAAGAGAGAACACTCCCTCTACAGCCCAACAACACCTAAACCCCAGGTCCAGAGCCTTGAACATGTACACAGGGAGGCGAAAATGGGGACACAGTGGGCCAGACAGCACCTATCGGCTAACAAAAAATGTTGCCATTGATTCATGCTGACCTCATGTGTCAGAGTAGAACTGTGCTCATTGTCAATCGCTACTTTTCTTTAGAAGTAGATCTCCAGGCCTTTCTTCCCAAGGCACTAATGGGTGGATTTGAACTTCCAATCTTTTGGTTAGCAGCTGAGAGCATTAACCAGGTGTACCATCCAGAGATTCCTGAAGGCTAGCAGATGCCTGGATTGATATCTGGAGGCTTTTCCGGAAATATGTACCTTAACCTCTCTGTGCTTCAGGTTTCTCATCTATAAAATATGTCGAATGATGTCAGTCCACACCATGGTCAAGCGCATTAAACAAGATGATACACATAAATACTTACACGCAGTAGGCCTCAACAAATAGTGGAGAACATTTGGAATTCCCCGGAAATGTGGTATTGCTTTTGGCTTTCTGTTTTGGTAAGGTGAGGACTGTTCCAAGGACTTCTATGGTCCTTACCTAAAAAATAAACCTTGTTCCACAGGGCAGGGAGCTAAGACAGAGATTCTGCCAGTTGCTAATTGTATCTTCTCTAACTGCTTACTCAAACGAAACACAATCCAAACCCATTGCCATTGAGTCAATCCTGACTCATAGTGACCCTATAGGACAGAGTAGAACAGAGTAGGATAGAGTTTCCAAGGCTGTAAATCCTTATGGAAGTAGCCTGCCTCATCTTTCTCCTGGGAAGGGGCTGGTGGGTTTGAACTGTTGACTTTTCCATTAGCAGCCAAATGCTCACTCAAGAACCTGAGAAATAGGATGGACCCATCAGGCCAACTGTCAATGGACCAAAACATGTGCTTGTCCCAAACACCATTTCTCATCTCACCTCCATATATCCCTGTTCTAACTGGTAAACCACAGAGACATTCTAAGAACCAAAGACCAATAATGCCTAAATTGTTGGGCAGTTCCCTTCTTCTACTACACAACTACCCTGATAAACAACTGCAGTTCTCTTTGGAGAAAGTTAGGAGGGAGATTTATGGAATGTTCTTGTGATTTTATCTTTGAGTCCTTTCTCAAATGTATGTCACATCCCTTCATTCAGGGTACTCTGGATCTGTGAACTGCCTTAGGCCTGGCAATTAGGTGAGGGGCCCTGGCTGTTCAGCAACATCATTCGAGTTCAGTTTCTATTTGTGAGAGGTAGAGTTTTTCTAGCTGCATAGTTCAAGCAGTACCCTACTGGGATAACAATCCATCTTAATCTTAGGGACATTGCCATCGATCAGCCACTGACCAAGATCCCAACAGACCAAACCCCTATGTGTTCAGTTGCCCATAACAGAAACCCTGCCAATCTTGCCTCTGGCAGATAAGTGCTCCCCCTCACTTCCATCACCCAGCCACCTAAATATCCACAGTAGAATCAAGATGTCTTATTTCTTTGAACAGTATCTCCCACCTTCATCCCTGAGCTAAGATGACAAGTACCTCTATACTTTTTCAAGGATGTGAGTGTCATAGTTTGGGCTACCTAGAAGCAGAGCCTGAACCAAGGTTTATTTGTGTAATTAATTTCCTGGGGAGTGCTTTCAGGAGCAAAGGAGAGGAAGAAAGTGAACTAAAGAGTTGGTATTAGCTGAACACTAGCTTCACTCTAGTCCTTCTGGGAAGTCTTGAAGCATGAATTGCTCCACAAACAATGGTACAATCTTGAAGTAAGGGGGTTGGCCTTTGGTATGTTGTGTCAGGCAGCCTTTGGTTTCTGGATACCTGGGGAGGGTGATGGAGTGGCAACCTTCCAGGTGAGGTAGCTCCTTCTTGGCAGAAGACACTTCTATGGAGAAGGCAGAAGCTAGCACTCGGAGTAGATGAAGAATAGACAGACATTCCAGTCTGACATTCTATGAAGGGATCTGGGCATGGCACCCACAGTATCGAACTTGTGAAGATTTCCTTACCAATGTAGGAAGTGTCCTCTGGACCCATTCAGGGGACTAGGGACAAGTGAACCAGGAACACATGATAAAGTTACTCCAACGTTCCCTCCTATATCTCCCTAAGTCTTTGGAATCCTGTTTTTATATTGGACAAAGGAATGTCTGACATCTCACCTTTGCCTACTGTATACCACTGCACTACATGGAGGGATGGAGGTTTGGTGCTCCAAAAGAGGAAATGATGACTATACAAAGACTCAGACACAGAGCATGACAAGTTCAAGGATCTGGAGAAGTCAATATGACCAGATTGAAGAGAGTGAGGCAGGAGTGGCCAAAGATGAGGCTAGAGAAAAAAGGCCCTGGAGGCAGGAAAAGGACTTGAACTTTATACAGAAGCAACAGAGAGTCATCCAAGGTTCTGATCAGGGAAGCAGCATGATCACACCTCCTCTTCAGGAAATTTTGCTCTTTCTGTGTGTAGAGAATGGCAGTGGACTGAAGGAGAAGAAGATTGAGGCTGTGGTAGTTATCCAGGCAGAAAAGATGGGGATTGGACTAGAAAGATGGCAGTGGACAGGGAGGGAAGGAATTAGGTCCCACAGATAGTTAGGATGGTGTTTGATCCATTTGTTGCTGTTAGGTGCCATCAAGTTGGCTCCAACTCATAGCGACCCTATGTACAACAGAACGAAACACTGCCCAGTCATTTGCCAGCCTCACAATCATTGCTATACCTGAGCCCATCATTGTAGTCTCTATGTCAATCCATCTAATTGAGGGTCACTGACCCTCAATTTTTCCAAGCATGATATCCTTCTCCAGGCAATGGTCCCTTCTGACAACTTGACCAAAGTAGGTGAAATGAAGTCTGGCCATTCTCACTTCCAAGGAGTATTCTGGCTGCACTTCTTCTGGGACAGATTTGTTAGTTCTTCTAGCAGTCCATGGTACTTTCAGTATTTTCTCAAGCACCACAACTCAAAAGCATCAACTCTTCTTTGGTCTTCCTAATTAATTGTCCAGCTTTCACGTGCATATGAGGTAATTGAAAATACCATGGCTTGAGTTAGAGGCACCTTAGTCTTCAAAGAGACATCTTTGCTCTTCAGCACTTTAAAGAGGTCTTTTGCTGCAGATTTGCCCAGTGCAAGATGATGTCTGATTTCTTGACTGCTGCTTCCATGACTGTTGATTGTGGATCCAAGTAATAAGAAATTTTTAACAACTTCCATATTTTCTCCAATAATGCCGCTTATTGGTCCATTTGTGAGGATTTTAGTTTTCTTTATATTGAGATGTAATCCATACTGCAGACTGTAGTCTTTAATCTTCACCAGTAAGTGCTTCAAGTCATACCCACCAGCCGCTCTGCAGAAGGAAGATGGGACAATCTACTTCTGTCAAGTTTTGCCACCTTGGAAACCCAATGTAGGTCACTATGAGTTGGAATCAACTCGATGGCAGTGGGTTTTTTTTTTTTTTTTTTTAATTCATTAATGAGCATAACATTAATTTAAAGGGCTATGATTGGAGGGTTTTTTTTTTTTAATGGAATAAATAAAACTACTAGGAGATATCATATCTAGCAAGGGTCTGTACTGCTTCATGAAACATTTGTTTCTAGTGTGTGTGCGTGTGCATATGTATATATGTGTGTTTTATAGTATGCTAAGCCCTGGTGGCTCTGAGGTGAAAGTTTTGGGCTGCTAACCAAAAGGTTAGGGGTTCGAACCCACCAACCACTCCATGGGAGAATGATGAGATGGTCTGCTTCTGTAAAGATTTAAAGGTTTGGAAACCCTATGGGGAAGTTCTACTCTGTCCTACAGGGTCACTATAAGTTGGAATCAACTACACGGCAGTCGTAGTGGGTGGGTTGAAACATAAAATGTACTTCTTATTGTGAGTCACAATAAGAATTTGAAAGCCACTGATGTGGAATCCTTCAGAGGTGTAAACTGCTAGCTCAGCTTCTAACCAAAAGGGTGAAGGTTGAATCCATTCAAAGGCATCTTGGAAGAAAAGCCTGGTAATATACTTCCAAAGAATCAGCCATGGAAAACCCTACGTAGCATAGTTCTATCCAACGCACATGGTATTATCATAAGTCAACGTCAACTCCACTGCAACTGGTTTTAAATTAATGCTGCAGCTAGACCTATTAAATTTGATGAGTGATTGGATGTTGGAATTGAGGGGAAGGAGACAGGAACAACTCCCTGATTTCAGGCTGACCCAACTGGGTGGTTACACTATTGAATTGGGAGGTGAGATAAAGAATGTTTCTTCCTAATTTTAGGAAGAGTAATATAGGTTACACACAGGTGAGGAGATAGAGGAGGTCCTTAAGACACAAGATGCTCCCTCAAGAGTGAGTGCGGTTCCTTCGTTGCATTTCCTGCCCTTCAGAAATGTGTCAGTCAGCTGGTCCTGGGCTTTGAGCAGGGCCTTATAACAGAGCTTTGCCCTTGTTCTCCCTCCCAGGGATATCCTCTGGTTTTGGTTGTTGACCAGCCCACACACCCACACCGACTCTGAAAGGGAGGCTGTCAGCAGAATCACTGCAGAATTTCTATAGCACACTCTCTGCCTGCTCCCAGGTTTGATGGATGGTTTCTGTGCAGCTCGCCATTGATCCCAGCCAGTGCCTAGAGTAAAACAACCCTTGCTGCTACATTTACACCGTGAGTGCTGACACGTGTCTGCAATGTGGCATTGAGGCCTGGGGACTGTGTCCAGACCACCATTTGCCTTGTCAGGGAAAGGACTTGCTGGAGCACACAGCTCAATTCTTACTTCTCACTCCCCTTTGTAAATTGCCTTGTCAGTTTCTCCTAAAGGAAGTTACTCTCTTCATCAATCACAACCAATGGCCTGTTGGAATGAAAGATTCACCTTCCCAGTCAGCTGAGGAAAAGGGTTTCAGGCCTGATGTCTCCCTCATTGCTCTCAGGCAGCCACCAACACATTCTCACTGAGAGTGGCTGAGTTGCCTGAACCTCTGCCCTGGGCCAAGGACTTACTGATGGCACTTTGACCATGCAGAATTCAGATTTGAGTCCCTTTAGTCTAGAGGTAAGAACTGCCCAATTTTTAATCATACTAATGGCAATACTTCCTTACATGTGTTTATCACTTCATGTATCCATTAAATCTTTTATTCATTCCTTTATAAAACAGGTGTTGAATGCATGTTTTCTAGAGGTAGATTTCTAAGACAGATTCATATATATTTTCTTTGAAGGACACAGTATAAGGTTAAGAGTCTATAGGATTCTGGCTCTGCCACTACTATCTAGCTGTACAACCTTGGGCAAGTAAGTCACTTAACCTCTCAGTACCTCAGCTCTACTTCTGTAAAACAAAGATTGTATAGGTACCTACTTCATAGGGCTGATGAAAGGATTAAATGAACTAATAGATGCCTCATATGCATGTGAGAGCTGGAGAATTAATAAGGAAGACTGAAGAAAAGTTGATGTTTTTGAGCTGTGGTGTTGGCAAAGAATACTGAAAGTACCATGGCCTGCTAAAAGAACTAACAAATCTGTCCTGGAAGAAGTGTAGCCAGAATACTCCTTGGAAGCGAGAATAGCCAGACTTCATGTCACCTACTTTGGTCAAGTTGTCAGAAGGGACCATTCCCTGGAGAAGGATATTGTGCCTGGTAAGGTGGAGGGTCAACGAAGGAGAGGAAGGCCCTCAATGAGATGGATTGACACAGTAGCTGCAATGATGGGCTCAGGTATAGCAGGGATCATTAGGGTGGTGCAGGAATGGGCAGTGTTTCGTTCTGTTGTACACACTATGAGTTGGAGATGACTCAAGGGCACCTAACAACAACAGTAGATATAATGTGCTTAGAACAGTGTCTGGGACATGGTAAAGGCTATGTAAGCACTACTTATTATCATCATCATCAACAGCATCATTATTACCATTATGTGATTAATCCTGCGAGAGAGGAAGATTAGGTATTACTATGCCTATTTTACATGGCTGGGTAGTTCAAGTGGTTAAGCTCTCAACTACTAGCCAAAAAGTTGGGAACTCAAACGCACTTAGAGAGACAGACCTGGTGATCTGCTTCTGAAAGTTCACAGCCTTGAAAATCCTATGTTGTTGTTGTTGTTAAGTGCTGTCGAGTCATTTCCAACTCATAGCGACCCTATGCACAGCAGAACAAAACACTGCCCGATCCCACGAGCAGTTCTACTTCGCACCACGAATCCTTAACAACTCACCAGCAACTAGCAACAAATAGCATTCCCATTTTATAGATGGAGGAACTGAGGCTCAAAAACTTAAATTTATTAGTGACTTACTCACAGACCCAAAGTCTGCAAGTCATAGAGCTAGAACTCAAATGCAGGTGTCCTGATTCCATGTCTAATGTTTTTTCCCCCTCCAGTTACATAGTTCTATAGCGTCAAGAAGATCCTTTCACCCACATTATTTCAATTCTAAAGAAGCATGCCAAGTTTGCCATCCTCAAATACTTTGACCAGCCTTCTCTGCGGACCATCTCCTCCTCATGGCAGGATAAAGCATCCCTCCCACAAAGTGAAAAATCCCTAGGCGGAGACTCCAAGGACATTGCTTTCATAGACTGCTGACACCACTCCCCAGGGGAACTGAAGGGGGCAGGAGAAGGGATGCCATCTTGAAGCTGATCCCTAAGCCATTCTTATAGGCTCTCTTAAACCACCTGCAGACAAGTGGGCCTTGGGACATGTAGGCTTGCAGAGTAAACTGTGACTAGTTCCCAAGTTGTTAGTGATATGCAAAGCTGCAGGCATCATTATCAGTCTTTGTCTTCCTTTAACTCACGCTGGCACTGACCTCTAGTGTTGCTGGAGCTGATTCTAGTAAAGTAGGGTGCACTGTTCCATAGCCAGAGATGAATGGTTTTGATTCTGCTTTCTGTTCTGCAGGTGAGAGGAGGGTGGTACATGACGGAACCAGGTAGAACATTTGAGTAGGGGTAACTTGAGTCAAAGTCTCTGAGTGGTATTGCTGATGTACTTGGCTGCAAACCAAAAAATTTGAAGTTTGAGTCCACCCAGAAGCACCTCAGAAGAAAGGCCTGGCTACTTCCCACAGATCAGCAGTTCTACTCTGAAACACACGGAGTCACTGTGAGTCAGAATACATTCAATGGCAATTGGTTGAATGATTGAGCCAAGTAGATGTTAAAGTACATCACCAGAGGTAGAATGTCCCAGGTCTCCTTCTTGGGAGTGATTTGTTCTCCAATTCCTTTCCACCACTTCTCAGAAGGAAAGTTGGGCAATCTACTTCTGTAGTGATATCGCCTCAGAAACTCAAGGAGGGGTCCCTATGTGTCAGATCTGACTCGACGGCACATAACAACAACAACAATTCTGAACTTGAGAGCCTAACCTTGCCCCCCTATGCCCCTCACTGCGGCCCCTCCTTCTTGCCTCCCTTCCTCTCTACACTCTCTGGCATGTTTTCACCTCTCCCAGATCCAATTCCTGGGGACTTTGGTTCTGAGCCCTGACCCTAATAGTCTGTTGCAGACAGGAAGACCAAATGCCTCTCTCCCTACCCCAGCATGGCCTCCCATGGGCTCTTTAACTCCTTAGGAAGGACAAATCACCTTTCTGTAGGTGGATTGCTACCTAACTATGTTTAACACACATAGCGGGTAGAGCTGGTTTCTGCCCGTGGCTTCCCTCTGCTGCTGCTATTAGCCATCTAATTCCCTTCATGCCCTATCTTCTGAATGACAGGGCTAATCCATCTCTACGAGTCCACCACAAAGTCATTAATGCAGCTGATTGTCTTCTGACAACAGCTAGCAGAAATATATCAGCCTTTTGTAACAGGAGTGGGGGTGTTTATTTAAACAGAGAAGCCAAGAATTTGAACCTGAGAATGGAATGGAAACAGTATTGGAAGTTACAATGAGAGCACTTACACGTACTCATAATTTCCATCTTCCTGCCTTCTACACCACTTCTTCCTAAGAAATTGTATGCTCTACTGTGGTGGTTATGTTTTTGTGTCAATTGGCTAGGCCTGGTTGAGGCTGGGCAGCTGGATGTAGTATTCCCCATGATGAGACTGGTAATCAACTCCATGGTGGAATCTACTGTGAGCAGCTGAGTAGCTGCCTTTGGGTATGTGGTCTGCTTCCCATATATAAGCAGCAGCTTTGGGAATGGTCTCTAGCTTATGGCACGTTCATGCTCTGCTGACCTGGGGACTTACAATGAACTTGAATTAATAGCCTGCCATGTGGTTTGGTAACATCGGGACTGTGCCTTTTTGCTTGTCAACTTTGGGCTTGGCAGCCTCAGCAGCTGTTTGAGTGAAGAAAAGCCTCTAGCTTCGGTGGGCCAGGAACTGGAAGCAGAGCTGAAGCCCAAGGCTGAGATGCTTTTACCCAACCCCTAGAGCTTGGCACTTTGAACTTGGACTTAAAGCCATCAAATGGTAAGAATAAACTCCTGTTTGTTTAAGCCAATATACCCATGGTATATTCTTGTCAGAGCGGCGCTAGGTAACGGAACACCTATGCTGCTAGAATACTGAATATGCCAAAAACAAAACAGCAACAACATAAATGAGAAAAAGGCATTGTTGGGACATGCTCACTAAATATCTTTGTTGTCGTGTGCTGTGAAGGCCAAATCCATAGAGAACAGAGGTTCTTTTACAAGTTTCTAATAAACACTTAGACAAGTCTCAAGAGCTAATGGCCAAGTTTTTCAAGGTTAATGGGGGTGCCACTAGAGAGCAATTTGCTTTGTTGAAGACAAAGGAACTTTGAATGTGTTGTGAAGATAGCACTGTTTGGATGTGACTGCTCAGCTTTTCTAACTCCCATCTAGGATTTTCTAGGTTGATTTGGTAGTAGCTGTGGTAAGCAGAGGAAAGGGCATGGCTGTTGACTCCGTGCACACAGAAACATTGTCCATGTGCACAACTGTGCAACCATGCACCTTGGATGGGGCTGGAAATGTGTCTCATGTCAAAAGGAATTTATATCAACACTGGTGTACAGAAAGAGAACAATCACTGCTAAATCAAGACTCATGACTAACCCGTAACTTTTTGGTCCAGTCATAGGCTCTCCTCTCTCTTGCCCTCTCTCCTGGCTGCATTCAAATAAGGAGGCCCTTTGTGGAACCAAGTGTTAGACTTGCAGTATGTTCTGTCATGGGTGGCATTAAAGCCCATGAAGAAACAACCTAGTTAATGTCCCCAGATTTACTTTCTATCACCACCCCCTTTCTCCAAATCTCTTGTTAGAGTAAAGTGTTAGTGTTTTAGGTTTTGTCAAACGTGAGACTGCTTCTGCTCTCTGGACTAAGCCAAACTGATTCTGTGTTTATTGAAATGAGATAGAAGTCACCAGGGACAGAGAAAAAAAGCTTTCTATGTTCTTCATTCCACCAAATGCAATGTAGTGTCCAGAGAGTAGCAATCTACACTGCTTCCAGCTCCCAGCCCCAAAGTGGAATCCTTCAGTCTAAGTGGTGCTGATCCCAGGACTGGAGTTGCATCTTCAGCACTGGGTGCTGGGGACAGAAAGGTGGCCCACACTTCATCCAGCTCCCCCTTTTCTTAAGGAGAGAGGGAAAGACTCAGGCTCATTTTATTAGTTTCTTCAGGCTACAAATTGTGCATCTGGGTTGATAACCAATCTCAACTCTCCAGCCTTATTTGGGACAAAAAGGGGCAGGTTTTTCCTCTCTGCATTAATAGAAAGTAAATACTTGTGATTTCTAAACGAGCAGCACTCAGAAGTGGGTTTACAGATGCTACCTGCTCCTCCCTTCTAGGAAGTGGACTCACAGGCCCCTTCTATTTTGTTTCAGGATGATGGAGAGAATTCACAGTATTGCATTCTACACAAATAACATGCACTCTATGTTTTTTTGCAAACTGTTCAACTCCCTCATATATCAGTTTCTTATGTGTGTTATGCATGTTATATGTAAATGTTTGTTATTTACTCAAGCGTGGTATATAAGAAAAGTATGGTATGTTAATCACATCTGCTTCCAGGATAAGGAAAAGGCACACTATGGTGTGTGAAAAGTGTCAGGGGTCCATAGAGATTTTGAGGAGAGCCATGGGAGCAACAAGGGATGACTTAAGAGGTCCCTCTTCTTTTTTCACACATTTGCCTCCAGCAGAAATCACCCCAGAGCAAAATGGGGAATGACGAGTCCAACACTGTAGGCGTTATTGTAAAACTTTATATTGAATTCTATTACATGATGTTTGAGGTGTAGAGAAGTTTTTACCGACAGAATTTCTGTTGTTTTTTCATGACCAGATTTCTCCTAACAACAACAAAAGCTCCTGACTCATAAACCCTTTTACTTTCTCCACAGCCCCTCCCTGGACTATTTTTGGCCACTTATTGAAGAATGGAAGCAAAATTACATTTTAAAACCATTAGTTTATTGATGCTGAGAAGGTTTGTTAATCAAGCCAGACTTTTTCCTTTTTTGATCAATATATATCTGGCTTGTCTGGCTAATAGACAGTTACCCAATTAACTGCTCTCTAATCACAGCCTCCATATCTTTAAAACTTGGGCTTGTTTCATTGATCAGGTAACAGCTAAATTATCACCCAGACTCTCACAGAACATATTTAATCTGGGCTGCATTTGATTAAAATGCTTCACAAAACCTGTGCCAGATGTAATTAATTTCATCACCCTTTACTGTGTCCTCAGGAGTGACCCAGAGCAAAATGTGACAAGGCCTAGCATGTCCATTCTCCAGTACTCAGAGAGTTCTAAGTGTCCAGTAACCTTGGTAAATTTGTCCTATTAGCACCTAATTCCTGGTTCTTGCCTCCATGTGATAAATTCCTAGAAGTGGAAATCCTTGGCAGAAGGGACAATTTCTTAACAGATCTGATGATTTCTCTTGGTGGCAGAATGAAAAAGAGATAAGAATATAAATGTCACCAAAATATAATTATAGGAAATACAATGTTCCCTTTGTAAATTGACTTAATAAAAGACAAATTTTCTGAGAATCATAGTGGGGTACAGTGATATACATATAGAATGCTTAAAAACAATTCCCATGTCTTTAAGCACTTACGTTGTTAATATTTATTTAATGAAGCTCTCATAGTGTGAAAAAAAGTTTAATTAAAATGAAGCTTTAGTCTACAACGCATTCATACAGAGTAATCACTTACCCTGTCCTGGGGGATTAAATAATGAAGCTAAAGGCTTCCTAATTACCAAGGAAAAAGAAAAAAACCTGAGTGTTATCTATGCCATTAGTTTTCACCTCAGCCTTGCAAAAGGAGAAAATGCAATTAGTTCATTTGCAATATCAATCTGAAATTTTAAGTGGAAAATAAAAATATAACCAATATTTTTTAATGCATAAGTGTTATAAATATAAATTAGTTATAAATGAATTACATTATATATCCAGCAGAGGAACAATAAGCTTCTGGTCCAGCTCAATGCAAATAAGGGACAAGATAACTGTGTAACTTCCTGTGGGAGTCATGGAGTGAAAGTTACTGTCAGGATTTCTGCCTTGATTCCATATAAAGCACCCAAACACTAACAAAGGGAGCCCAGACCCAGAACTTGTGCTCAAAAATACCTGAGAGAATGAAGTCCATTGTTATGGAATAATGCTTTATAAAACCAAAAAAACAAACCCACTGCCATTGAGTTAATTCCAACTCATAGCAACCCTGTAGGACAGAGTAGAACTCCCTCAAGGGTTTCGAAGGCTGTAAATCTTTACAGAAGCAGACATCTTTCTTCCATGGAGCAGCTGGTGAATTTGAACTGCCGATCTTTTGGTTAGCAGCCAAATGCTTTAAACACTGTGCCATCAGAGCTCCTTGTTTAAATGATATTGGACTCGGTTTCAGATGAAATGCTTTTGTTTCCCATCTGAAAATGTAAATAATAATAAAAGCATGTCCTTGATTTTTTTTCAAGTGGCTATTTTCTTTCTGTAAAAATTGGTATTACCAATAAAGTAGAAGTAAATATAGGGGCAAAAGATAAAAGATATGCAAAGAATAAATCATGGAATTTCCAGATTTTACCTTTTTTTCCCTAAATCACTCATACATATTGCTCTGAGAATTAAAACTGGTACCTGGAGCTTTCAGAACAGGTGCAGAAATAGGAAATTTTCAGATTTCTGAGGACCAAACTTTTCTGGCTATTTTCCATATACCAGAAACCCACTCCATCCTGCTGGGTTAAACTGGTTCCAGGGAAATGTGAAGTCCTTTCCTGGATAGAACAGTCTAACTACAGTAAGGGTATCACTCTAGTGCCCAGCAGCAGGAAATAAATAAAATAATACTGCCATCAAGTCAATTCTGACTCATAGTGACCTTATGATAGAATAGAACTGCCCCATAGGGTTTCCATGGCTGTAAATCTTCACAGAAACAACTGACTCAACTTTCTCCTGCAGAGTGGCTGGTGGGTTTGAACCACCAATCTTTTTTGGTTAGCAGCTGAATGCCTTAACCATGATACCACCAGAGCTCCAGAAATTCATTTGCCTTAAGAAAAAGATTTATAGTGATAGCAAGCACAGTGTTCATATATTGTATGTTTATTAACTCATTTAACCCTCACAGCAATCCAATGAGGTGCATAGTATTATTGTCTCTGCCTTGTTGTTAATTGCCACTGAGTGTATTCCAGCTCCAGATGGCTCTGTATGCACAGTAGAATGGCTGCACAGAGTTTCAAGACTGTGATCTTTCAGAAGCAGTTCACCAGGCCTTTTGAAAAGGCACCTCTGGGTGAGTGCAAATTGCTAAACTTCCAGCTAGTTGTTGTTGTTGTTGTTATGTGCCGTCAAGTCAAACCCGACTCATAGCGACCCCTCCTTGGGTTTCCGAGGCAGTATCACTACGGAAGTAGGATTGCCCAACCTTCCTTCCGAGGAGTGGCTGGTGGGTTTGAACCGCCAGCCGTCTGGTTAGCAGGCAAGTGTTTTAGCCACTATGCTACCAGAGCTAGTAGTCAAGCATTTAACTATTTGCACTACCCAGGAACTCCATGGAGACACAGAGAAGTTAGGAAACTAGGTAATGCTCCATGTTTAGTAACTAGTTGAAGTGGGAATCAGACCCAGGTTGACTAGAGCTGAGTAGATGTTTTTTGACTCTCATGGAAAATACAGCAAGGGTTTTGTTGGTATGTATATAGTTTATCTGATTAATTGTACTCATGAGGAACCTGTACATAGAACAGGAGACTGTGATTTGAACAGAACAAGGATATACTGCATGGTTTAAAATCAGGAAGGGACAGATAAACACATAAAAACCTGAGATGATCAGACAGAGGTCAGTGAATAGAGGTATACTCTAGACCAAGGATAGCCTCAGTTGAGGTTAATCTTGTACAGACACCAGTGATACAAAATACCTGCAGTCCGTACAGAAACAATAGAAGATAGACACAGAGTAATTCCTCACAGACATCCCAACACTACGGGAAAGAAATCCAATAGAGCTACTACCTCAGGACCATAGCATTGGGGGACACTAGACTCAATTGACACAACAAGATACATAAAAGCATTGCTCCACATCCTACATTGGTGAGTAGCAACTGGGATCTTAAAAGCTTTCAAGCAGCCATCTAAGATGCAGCTAATGGTCTCCTAGTGTCAGAAGTGAAGAAGAACACACACACACAAAAAAAA
>NW_006921937.1:2506225-2513773 GCF_000298275.1 Orycteropus afer afer
TGGGATACCAGAGGACCAACATTCAAACTGAGAAAATGCAGGTCAAACAGGAGTGCATAATTATGAGGGGCACAGGGGGAGGGTTGCAGGGTAGGGAGGGGAGGAGACTGGGTTAGAGTTGGACATGGCAGATGGGGAATGAAACTAAATGGAAGCGTGACGTTGAATGTAAAACAAGCTCTTAAAATAAAATTTTAAAAAAAATCATGGAAGTAAAATATTCCTGCCTTTTTGAGTAGGTTAGTTCCAAAACAATCATTAAAGTAGCATCTGTGATCTTATACACTCTCCACAGCGTGAACAATCTTTCTCTGTATGCTTTAAGGACTTTCCCAAAACAAAATAATAAATAAATAAAACCAGGAAGGGAATGTGTCAGGGTTGTATCCTTTCACCATACTTATTCAAACTGTATGCTGAGCAAATAATTCAAGAAGCTTGACTATATGAAGAAGAACATGGCATCAGGATTGGAGGAAGACTCATTAACAACCTGAGATATGGAGACGACACAACTATGCTTGGGGAAAGTCAGGATGACTTAAAGCACTTACTGATGAAGATTGAAAACTACAGTCTGCAGTATGGATTACACCTCAATATAAAGAAAACAAAAATCCTCACAACTGGACCAATAAACAGCATCAAGATAAATGAAGAAAAGATTAAAGTTGTCAAAGACTTCATATTATTTGGTTCTACAATCAACACCCATGGAAGCAGCAGTTAGGAAATCAGATGTCATATTGCACTGGGCAAATCTGCTTCAAAATACCTCTTTCAAGTGCTGAAGAGCAAAGATGTCTCCTTGAAGACTAAGTTGCACCTAACCCAACCCATGGTATTTTCAATTGCCTCATGCATGTAAGACAATGAATAAGGAAAACAGAAGAAGAGTTGACACTTTTGAGTTGTGGTGTTGGCAAAGAATGCTGAAAGTACCGTGGACTGCTAAAAGAACTAACAAATCTGTCCTGGAAGAAGTGCAGCTGGAATGCTCCTTGGAAGTAAGAATGGCCAGATTTTGTCTCACCTACTTTGGTCATGTTGTCAGAAGGGACCATTCCCTGGAGAAGGATGTCATGCTTGGTAAAGGGAAGGGTCAACAAAAGAGGGGAAGGCCCTCAAAGAGATGATTAACATGGTGGCTGCAGCGATGGGCTCAGGTAGAGTAGGGATCATGCGGCTGGCACAGGACCGGGCAGTGTATCATTCTGTGGTACATAAGGTTGCTATGAGTCAGAGATGACTCAATGACACATAACAACAACAAACAACAATATAATTTTTAAGTAGGATTTTTTTGAAAATTAAGGAATTATTTACATACAATAAAATTCACCCATTTGTGTGAATTTTAGTATCGGGTTGATGAATTTTAGTCATTCTGTAACCATGACCCAAAGGACAATATAGAACCGTTCCCTTGTACTGAAAATTTGCCTTTGAACTTTTTCCAATTGATATCCCCCATGCTGTTTCTATAGAATCAGATCAATGTTTTGCCTGAACTCAGCATGTTGTTGTTGTTGTTATGTGCTGTCGAGATGAACCAACTCATAGCAAACGACCCCTCCTTGGGTTTCCGAGGCAGTATCACTATGGGGCAATCTACTTCCATAGTGATACTGCCTCGGAAACTCAACGAGGGGTCACTATGAGTCAAGTCCGACTTGATGGCACATAACAACAACAACAGCATGCTAAGTTCAGGCAAAACATTGATCTGATTCTATAGAATTCCATATAAATGAAATCAGAAATTATGCCATCTATTTTACTTGACCTCTTCCACTTAAATCCAAATTCACTGCCCTCAAGTCAGCCCCAGCTCATAGCGACCCCTCCTTGGGTTTCCGAGGCAGTATCACTATGGAAGTAGATTGCCCAACCTTCCTTCTGAGTGGCTGGTGGGTTTGAACTGCCAGCCTTCTGGTTAGTAGTCAAATGCCTTAGGCACTACGGCACCAGAGCTCCCTCTTTCACTTAGCAAAATGTTTTTGAGACATTTTTATGTTGTTACATATATTAATATTTTGTACCTTTAAATTGCTGAGTAGCTTCCCATGGTAAAGATATGCCACACAGTACTTTTTCACATTTATTGTTTGATGGACATCTGGATTCCTTTCAGTTGTTGGCTATTGTGAACAGTGATTTTATGAATATTCCTTTACATGTCTTTATGAAGATGTAAGTATTAGTTTCTCTTGGATAATTACCTATCAGTGAAATTGCTGATTTGTATGATAGGTGTATGTTTATAAAATACTGCCATAATGTTTTCCAAAGTGGCTTACCATTGTACATTCATACCAGCAGTGTATGAGAGTCACCAACACTTTGTATTGTCAGTCTTTTTAATTTTAGTGTTTCTAGTGGGTGTATAAAACCATCTCACTATGGCTTTAATTTCTGTTTATTGGTGATATTTTTCCTAGTGACATCTTCACTAATTTAGACTAGAGATGTGGTGCACCTTTTCATGTACTTATTGTTTCCAGAGCAACTCCTGAGAGTAGCAAGAGAAAAATGACACACTATATAGAGGGGAACAACGGTCCTATTAAAGCCATATAATGAACAACAGAAGCCAGAAGAGTAAAACACATCTTTAAATGCTGAAGTGGGGGGGAGGGGGGGTGCGGTGGAGCAAATTGTAAAGCCAGGGCTCTGTATCCAGTGGGTTTTAAAACATTTACTACTCATGTTCTTGAAGACTAACTTTTCAATGCACTTGATGAAGTCAGGTCAACCAAGGTGGGGAAGTAAAATCTGCAGAAATTAAGAAGGTGGTGCTGCCTGTCATGGTGTTACTTGGGATTTCCTCTGGTGTTGACCATTCAAGGGACAGGCACAAAAATGCATCCAGCAATAGTTGCCAATCTCACTGCCTCAAGGTGCTCAGACAAGGTGCTTCTGCGTCTTTTGGAAAACATTTGACTTCGTTTTGGGACTTTTGATAATCAGCTTCACAATTTTCCAGAGAAAAAAGAAATTTCATAGCATTGGCCTGTTCCCTATGGATTTAGGACTAGCTTGCCAAGCTTGACGATCACATAAGCCAATTCTATGTTACAAATTTCATAATATCTGCATCTCCTTCTGGTTCTGTTACTCTGTTTGAACCTTGACCAATATAGGACTTTGTTATTATGCTGTCTTACAGATGGGGGAACTGAGGCAATGGAGAACTTAATTAATTTGTCCAGGTTTACATAGCTAGTTGAGTACATCTGTAGAAAGAGGCAATGGAGAAGCTCAATATCGTCAGTCAGAAAAAGGCCAGGAATTGACTGTGGAACAGACCATCAATTACTCATATGTAAGTTCAAGTTGAAGCTGAAGAAAATGGAAACAAGTCCATAAGACCCAAAATATACCCTTGATTATATCCCACCTGAATTTAGAGACTACCTGAAGAATAGATTTCACATATTGTACCTCAGTGATGGAAGACCAGACGAGTTGTGGGATAACATCAAGAATATCATACATGAAGAAAGCAAAAGGTCATTAGAAGGACAGAAAAGGAAGAAAAGACCAAAATAGATGTCAGAAGAGACACTGAAACTTGCTCTTTAGTGGAGAGTAGCTAAAGTGAATGAAAGAAATGAGATAAAATGTTGAACAGAAGATTTCAAAGGGTGGCTTGAGAAGACAAAGTAAACTATTATACTGAAATGTGCAGAGACCTGGAGCTAGAAAACCAAAAGGGAAGAACATGTCCAGCATTTCTCAAGCTGAAAGAACTGAAGAAAAAAACAATCAAGCCTCAAATTGCAATATTAAAAGATTCTATGAGCAAAATATTGAATGATACAGGAAACATCAAAAGAAGATGGAAGGTATGGTAGTTAAGTTGTGTGACATCTTGGCTGGGCCTGGTTTTGAGTGGTTGGGCAGCTAGATGTAATTTCCCCAGGTGAGATTGGTAATCAAATCCATGGTAGAATCTATTGTAAACAGCTGAGTAGCTGCCTTAGGGATGTGGTCTGCTTCCAGTATATAAGAAGACACATTGAGAAAGGTCTCTGAGCTTTTTGACACACTTGGACCCTGCATGTGGCTGAGTCTTCATTGAGCAGCCTGCCATGTTTCCTGCCAATCTTGGGACTGTCTCTGGACTTGAACTAGTGGCCTGCCATGTTGCTTAGTGATCTTGGGACCGTGCCATTTTATTTGTCAACTTGGGGTTTGTCAGCCTCAGCAGCTAGCAGCTGCCTGAGTGAAGAGACACCACCAGCTCCAGTTGGGTGGGAGCAAGAGTCAGAGCTGAAGCCCAAGGTCGAGGGGCTTCACACAATCCCTAGACTTGGCCCTTTGAACTCAGACTTCTAGCCTTCTAAACTGTAAGAGAATAAATCCCTGTTTGTTAAAGGCATCCATTGTGGTATTTTCTGTTAGAGTGGCACTAGAGAACCAAAACAGAAGGAATTTGCAATGTACCAAAAAGAATTGGTTGGCATTCAACCATTTTCAGCATGAATGGAATTGATCAACCACCAATAGTATTGAAAGATGAAGTCCAAACTGCACTGAAGGAATTAGTGAAAAGCAAGCCTCCAGGACTTGATAGAATACATGTTGAGATATTTTAACAAAAGATGCAGTGCTGGAGGTGTTTACTCACTTATGCCAAGAAATGTGGAAGACAGCTATCTAGCCAATCAACTGGAAGACATCCATATTTTTGCCCATTCCAAAGAAAAGTAATCCAACAGAATGTGAAAATTATTGAACAATTTCATTAATATCACACACAAGTATAATTTTGGTGAAGATAATTCAAAAACAGTTTCAATAGTATATTCAGAACTTCAAGCTGGCTTCAGGAGAGGATGTGGAACAAGGAATATCATTGCTGATGTCATATGGATCTTGGCTGAAAGCAAAGAATACCAGAAAAATGTTTGCCTGTGTTTTACTGACTGTGCAAAGGCATTCAACTATGTGAATGGATCATAACAAATTGTGGTTAATATTGCGAAGAATGGGAATTCCAGAACACTGAATTGGGCTCATGAGAAACTTGTACATAGACCAAGAGGCTGTTGTTCAAACAGAACAAAGGGATACTGCATGATTTACAGTCAGGAAGGGTGTGTGTCAGGATTGCATTCTTTCACCATACTTGTTCAATCTGTATGTTGAGCAAATAATCCAAGAAGCTGGACCATATGAAGAAGATGAAGCATCAGGATTGGAGGAAGACTCATTAATAACTTACGATATGCAGATGACATAACTTTGCTTGCTGAAAGTGAACAAGACTTGAATAAGATCATAGAATAAAGTCTTCAGTATGGATTACACCTCAACATAAAGAAAAAAATCCTCACAACTGGACCAATAAGCAACATCATGATAAATGGAGAAAAGATGGAGGTTGTCAGGGATATCAATTTACTTGAATCCACAATCAATGCCCATGGAAGCAGCAGTCAAAAAATCAAACATCATATTACATTGGGCAAATTGGCAGCAAAAAAAATCTCTTTAAAGTGTTAAGAAGCATATGTCACTTTGAGACTAAGATATGCCTAACCCAAGCCATGGTGTTTTCAATCACCTCCTATGCATGTGAAAGCTGGAGAATGAATAAAGATTGAAGAAGAACTGATACCTTTGAATTGTGGTGATGGTGAAGAATACTATAAACACCATAGATTGCCAGAAGAATGAACAGATCTGTGCTGGAAGAATTGCAGTTGGAATGCTCCTCAGAAGCAAGAATGGCCAGACTTCATCTCACCTACTTTAACCAAGTTCTCAGAAGGGAACAGGCCCTGGAGAAGGATATTGTGCTTGGTAAAGTGGAGGGTCAGAGAAAAAGGGGGAGACTCTCAAAGAGATGGATTGACACAGTGGCTGCAACAATGGGCTCAAGCACAGGAATGATTGTAAGGACGGTGCGGGTCTGGGCAGAGCTTTTTCTGGTGTACATAGGGTAGCTAAGAGTTGGAGCTGACTCAATAGCACCTAACAAAAACATACACAGCTAAACAGTAGAGTGAGAATTTAAACCTAACCATCCATATCCCAAATCCTGGGTCTTAGCCACTGTTGCCACAAAGTTACACAAATACACATTTCCTTGTTCCTTGTTGTTGTTATCGTGTGCCGTCAAGTGGATTCTGACTCACAGTGACCCTATATGACAGAGTAGAACTGCCCCATTGGGTTTCCTATGGAAGCAGATTGCCAGGTCTTCTCCTGAGGAGTGGCTGGTGAGTTCAAACAATTGACCTTGCAGTTAGCAGCTGAGCTCCTAACCATTGTGCAATAGGACTTCTAACTTGTTCCAAGTCCAGTGATTTGTCCCTCAAAACTACTTTGGTCATTATACATTGTTGTTGTTGTTATGTGCTGTCAAGTCGGACCCGAATCATAGTGACCCCTCCTGGGGTTTCCAAGGAAGTATCACTATGGAAGTAGATTGCCCAACCTTCCTTCCAAGGAGTGGCTGGTGGGTTTGAACCGCCAGCCTTCTGGTTAGCAGTCAAGTGCCTTAGGCACTATGCTACCAGAGCTCCTTCATTATATATTAGCAATAGTAAATGACCAAAGATCTGGAGTTGTTTTTTTCCTTATATAAATATTAGCCACTTTGTCATTACCCACTGATGAGTTCCTATTTGTGATTTATTATAGACAATAAACAATTACTCACTAACAGAAATATCACTGGTTTGTCTTCATTCAATTCATTTAGAAATAAGAGCAGCTAAACTAGTCATAAAGCTTGTGATTATTACAAATTTAGAAGTTTGTCCAAATATGCATATTCAATCTAAACATCAAACACAGAACTATCTTTATGAAGAAAGCAAATTCACACAATCACACAGTAAGGTTTTGTTACATTTATTTTGCCAATGTCAATCACTGGTTAAATTGAGATAATGCATGAATATTAAATAATAAAATATCTTTAACTTTCTAAATAGATATTTAAATTTTACAATCTTTAATTGAAAATAAGGAACCAGCCAACACTTTAATGAATAAGGCCTAAAGTACAAAATATAACTTGACTGAATTAAACAAGTGGAAATTATGTTGTGAATTTAGGTAGCTATCATTCCCTGGGGCATTCTAATTGTCTTTTCTCTGTGGATGTTACAAAAAAATTTTTTCAAAATGAAGGAACAATAAGGTTTTAGATGATTCTTTTTTTTTTTTTTTAATTTTTTTATTGTGATTTGGGTGAAGATTTACAGAGCAAATTCACTCTCGATACAGCAGTTCACATATACTTTGTCTCTTGTCATTGACCACAGTTTACCACAATGCAACAGCTCCCCTCCAACTTCCTTCCCATAGTACCACTTCCCAGTGTCCATCCCTCCATACTCTCCTGCCCCCTGAGCTGTCTTCCTGCGTATCAGCAGCCCTTCCTCCTCCCATGACTGTTCTCTCGAGGGCGTGTGTCTACTTGAGGTAAATATTCAACCCACATGCCTGTGCTTTGTTTGGCTGGAAACCACAGGTGTGGGTTCAATTCCAGACCTGCAGGGTAGCTAGGGGCCATAGTCTCAGTGGTTC
>NW_006921937.1:2518639-2519350 GCF_000298275.1 Orycteropus afer afer
AACAACAACAACAACAACAAAAAAAAAACTTAAATTGGGGAGGGAGCAGAATCCCAACCAGGCACAGGGAAAAGAAAACTATTGAAAACTAGGACCTGGTAGGGGAAGATCAAGACCAATAATAAAAAGGACAAATGTATCAATAATGTTAGTTGGTTTGGAACGGAGAAATACGAGCAAACTAATCATCAGGAGAATAGGAGTGAAAAAGAAAAAAAAATTAAAAAGAAAGAAAAAGAAATAAAAAGAAAAAAAAAATCAGAGGAGGACTGCATAGGGCACCCTGGCTCCGTCTGAGCACACAGACTGAGATCGAGCCCTTGTGTGGGCCCAGAAGGTAGGTGGAAGCGGGGATGGCCACACCCCCACCCACCAAGCGGGTGCAGGGTGCAGCAACAAGAAGAATGTCACACCCCTTCAGTCCTGTAGGCCCCGAGTGTCCCCGGGGCTGCCAGAAAACAGAACGTGATCTTAAGCCCCAGAAATCTGTGAGAGCACTGTCTCTTTAAATATCCAAGATAGTCAGGCCGCTTAAACGTACAACATGGCAGCATCCTCCGGACCGGCGAAAGTCTACCACTCGGCCCACCTTTCTCTTTACTTTCCCGTTCCCTAGCCACTGTACAGAGTCTTTTGCGCAGACCCTGGCTAGCAGGGAATTTTTAGGTTAATTCTTAAGTCTTACGACCACCGGATTCTGCGAGAGCGCTG
>NW_006921937.1:2519660-2554368 GCF_000298275.1 Orycteropus afer afer
TCTCTTTAAGCATCCAAAATAGTTAAGCTGCTTTTTTTTTTTTAAACATACAACATGGCAGCATCCTCTGGACCGGCAAAAGTCCACCACTCAGCCCACCTTTCTCTTCACTTTCCCCATTCCCTAGCCACTGTACAGAGTCTTTCACACAGACCCTGGCTAGCAGGGGATTTTTAGGTTAATTCTTAAGTCCTACCGCCACTCGGGAATGTCCAAGACGTTTGTGCCGTCAGGGGCGCTCAGGTCCCTTCCAGACCGCAGCTCCATATAGCTCCTTTTTTGGTATTTTCACGCAAATTCTTTTGCTAGTTAGGGTTTAGTCTACTTCTGTATCCTTCTCTTCAAGGCTCAGGGGTCCAAGATTAACTTCTGCGTCTGTGTCAATTGGTTTCCCTTTTCTTTGTTGAAGAGGGTCTGTGCAGTCCTTCTATCTAGTCCGCCATCTTCCCACAATCCTCCTTTTAGATGATTCTTAAAACAATTGTTCCCAAAGAAAGTATAAAATAGTAAGGATTTGAATCATTTTGAAGGACAATATATTGAAAGAAACAATGTGAGACCCAGCTTACCCTCCAGGGATAGTGAGTGCCTTCCCATTTATCCTACAGCAAGACTTTTTGCTGTTGTCGGGTACTGTCGAGTCGATTCTGACTCACAGAGACCCTGTGTCCAACAGAATGAAACACTACCCAGACCTGTGCCGTCCTCACAATCCTTGTTATGTTTGAGCCCATCATTGCAGCTACTATGTCAATCCATCTTGTTGAGGGTCTTCCCCTTTTTCTCTGACCCTCCAATTTACCAAGCGTTATATCCTCCTCCAGGGACTGGTCCCTTCTGACAACATGACCGAAGTAGGTGATATGAAGTCTGGCATTTTCACTTCTAAGGATCATTCCAGCTGCACTTCTTTCAGGACAGATTTGCTCATTATTTATTTTTATTTTTATTTTTATTTTGTGATTGGGTGAAAGTTTACAGAGCAAATTCACTTTCCATACAGCAGTGCACATATACTTTGTCTCATGACATTGACTACAATTTTCCACAATGCAACAACTCCCCTCCTACTTCCTCTCCATAGTTACCTCTTCCCTATGTCCTTCACCCCATGCATTCCTGCCCCCTGAACTATGTCCCTGTACATACACAGTCCTTCTATTTCCCCGTGATTGTTCTCTCCAAGTTGTGTATCTACCTAGTGTAAATGTTCACCCCATATGCCTTTCTTTTGTTTGGCTGGAAGCCACAGGTGTGGGTTCAATTACAGACCTGAAGGGCAGTTAGGGGCCATAGTCTCAGTGGTTCCATTGGGCTCTATCAGACCAGCAAACCTTGTCCCTTTTTTATTTTTCCCAATGATTTTGAGTTTTTTTCCACATTGTTCTCCTACTCTGTCCAGGATCTCCTACATAGATCCCCCTCCAAGTGGTTGACAGTGGTAGCTGGGCACCATCAAGTTCTTCTGGTCTCATAGTCATATAGACTGAGGATCGCATGGGATACCAGTCACTCGGACTAATTGTTTCCATGAATCTTTGGTTTTCTTCATTCTTCTCTGCTCTGGATGAGGAGAGACCCATCATTGCATCTAGATGGCTGCTTGCAAGCTTTGAAGCTCCTAGTCGCTACTCGCCAAAGTAGGAGGTGGAACAATGTTTTGTGTAGTTTGTTATGCCAATTCAGCTTGATGTCCCCTGTGAGTACAGCACTGAGCCCACAGGTCCAACTACTTGCTCCCTCTGGGTAGCTGGCTGTGAGCAAGAAGTAACTACAAACTTGTCCCTTGTCAGCTCTGTTGTACACCTGGGAATTCTTACAGAACATAGCAATGCACTTGTAGAAACATTGCTTGCCAACCCTATACACAGTCTTGGGCAAACACACGCCCTGCATAGACATGCCTAATAGTTCAGCCTGTCCACCCATCTATCCACTTGTAAATCCATGTTTGCCTTAATTGACAATGCAGTATTGGATGTGCAAAAGGGTTCATCTTTGTTGTCTGTACCTCCCATGTACCTCTCTATGTCTTCCTCTTCATTAATGCCACCATGTTGGTCACTCACATTTGGTACATTGCCCTTCTCTTCACCCAAATCAATACTTGTCTGTACCTATCATTATTGACAGTCTATGGTATTTTAGTGTTCTTCACCAATACCACAATTTGAAGGCATCAGTTCTTCACATCAGTTTTATAGCAAAAGAGATGGACTTTAACCAGAGAGCTTAATACTTTGGAATTTGAGAGGGTCAGAGTGAACTGGCATCTGTTTCCAGCTTATAAAATCTAAATGGCAAGAGATGGACTGGTTGTTTGCTCTGCTGATGGAAGGAAGATGTATGGTCAGCAGGACAGGGATTGGCCTGGTCAGCAGGACAGGGAATAAGCTGAACTCCCAGTGCTTAACAGAGCAAAGGGTAATGCTTCCCCTAGATTAGCTGTATATCATAGGGCAGAGAGCTGGCATGAGAAGACTGAGGTCCTGTTCATGAGGGTCACTTGGAGGTGCAAATATGCCTTGGTATAAAGAAGCTGCAATAGGTCATACTGCTGCATCACCCACATAAAGGGAATCATGAGGTATGGTTCCCAGCAAATAGATGAAGGAGGAAAGTTTTCCAACCCCCTAAGAGAGAATCAACTTGAATGCCTACTGGACCAGAGAGGTTGACACCTATGACAAGTACTGCACAAATAAGAACTCTTCTGTTTCCTGCCCCTATTTTGCTTCCTCTGTCTCTGACATGTTGTTGTTGTTGTTATGTACCCTTGAGTCACACCTGACTCATAGTGACCCCTCCTTGGGTTTCTGAGGCAGTATCACTACGGAAGTAGATTGCCCCATGACATAGGAGGGATCTATAAACTGAGATTCACAGCTGGGTGTAGAGGAACAGAAGAGTTCTTCACTGGAAAAGAGAAGCCAATCATGACCCCTTTCTACTAAATTTCTATTGAGAGCAGGTTTTAGCTGGACATGGAAAGATGCCTCAACTTTCAAGCCAATTCAGAGTTGTTATTATTACGTGGAATTTTATTTGAAATATCTGAAAAAGATTGCACTGAAATTTAGAGTGATTGGAGAATTTAAGGAGCTCTGGTGGTGTGATGTTTAAGGCATTTGGTTGCTAACCAAAGGGTCAGCTGTTCAAACCCAACAGCTGCTCTGCAGGACACAGATGAGGCAGTCTATTTCTGTAAAGACTTATAGCATTAGAAACCAAATGAAGCAGTTCTACTCTATCCTATAGGGTCTCTGTGAGTTGGAATCGACTTGATGGCAGTGAGTTTGGTTGGTTTGAGTGGAGAAATTTTGTCACATAATTCTGAACAGAAATGTATTGGGATACCCAGCTTTTCCTCTGAGAAGGAATTGTTGGGTAAAGTCTTTTTTCCATTCAAAGTGATCCTACATGATGGAGTAGAAGTGCCCCACAAGGTTTTCTAGATTGTAATTTTTACATGAACAGATTGCCAGGTCTTTCTCCCATAGAGCCACTGAGTGGATTTGAACTGCCAACATTTTGGTTAGCAGTCAAGGGCTTAACTGTTGTACCACCAAGGCTCCTTAGGGAAGAAACTAGCCCTATACAAGAAATTTAATGGGAAAGTAAAAACAAAAATAAAGTTGTTTTTTTAAATACATCCCATGAAATGTGCCTGTTTTATATGTCAGTTATATTAGTTGTAATATTTCCATAAAATTAAGCACCCTCAACTGTTCTTCTCTAGAGAACTCAGCACTATTTAATCTTCTGAGATGGTTCTTTGTAGTTTAAAGAAAAAAAAAAAAAAAAAACCAAACCCACTGCTATCAAGTTGATTCTAACTCATAGCGACACCCATTGGGTTTCCAAGGCTGTAAATCTTCACAGAAGTAGATTGCCTCATCTTCCTCCCACGGAGCAGCTGGTGGGTTTGATCTGTGAAGTTTCTTTGTAGTCTGAAGTGCTAGTAAACCCAGACATATCTGATTCTTTCTTTGACGTTAGTCATCATTATATAAAAAACTCCATTAATTATCAATATAAAAAGAGAAAAATGCAAGCAAAATCTTTTATTTTTTAAAAAGTTCTTCTTATTTATCCCTTCCACTTCCATCATAACCAATTTTCCCACAAATTCTTCAACAGTCACACTGCTAAGTCATTTTTACATTTTAAGCCTGTTAATTTCAAATATTATTTTATCATCCCCAGTCCTAAAGTTAGTATCTTTCTTTTGTGCAAGAGCTAGCACTCTAATTGTTCTTAACATGTATTGTTTTCATTCTGTTGCATGAGTAGGTAAAAGAATGGAAGATTCTTATCAACACATATACATATAACACGTATAGAGGGAGATTTTGATGAGTTTTTACTCATATATAGGACCCACCAGTCACTCCTCGGAAGGAAGGTTGGGCAATCCTACTTCCGTAGTGATACTGCCTGGGAAACCCAAGGAGGGGTTGCTATGAGTCGGGGTCAACTCCACAGCAAACAACAACAACAACATATGGGAAGAAAACTGCTCCCCAAAGCCATAATCAAAATAGTTGTCTTCAAGTTGATTCAGACCCACGGCGACTCCATGTGTGTCAGAGTAAACTCTGTTCCATAGGGTTTTCAATGGCTGATTTCTGAAGTAGATCACCGGGTCTTCTTCTGAGATACCTTTGGGTGTGGACTCCAACCTTTCAGTCAGCAATGGAGCACGTTCACCATTGTACCACCAAGTGCCTCTCCCAAAGTTATACCCCGAAACATAATATGTTCTATGTTTGGGTCTCATTGTTGTCAACATTTGATCTTCCCTTTCTCCTTCTCTTTTTAAAACATGCCTCTGCAGTAATGTGAGAAGCTAAATGCCTTTTCCTTTCCTTGGTGGCCGGAACACTTCCGTAGGTTTCCTGCGATGATGTGCCTTTTTCACTAATGGAAGTTTCACAGAGTCATTTGCTGAGGTGGATGGCTTTCCCTTTCTAACCCATAAAGGGGGATAATTGTCAAATATGTGCACACACCATCCGAGCTACTGCTAGACTGTTGGTCTTGGATCTTCAGTGTGCACTGTTTTAAATTTCTTGGCTCTCTCACCTTTATGAAAGAAAGAAAAAGATAAAGCAAAACAAATCCAAATTCCATAGAAAGCAAAATCGGTTTCCATTAACTTGAGCCGTGAAAGCAATTGTATAGGGTTATATATTTGGAAAAGCCTCTTTGCATTTCAATAGTGTGCCACCTATGAAAATAACCAGTAAAATTGAATTTAGGTTAAATGGATAAGATGCAGCAGCTAACTGAAGGGTTACAATACATGACAAACATGTATTCATTAGGAGATTACTAGTACATTCTTTGTTTGTTACTGGGAGAGAACACAGAGGTGGGGATAAGAAATACAATACCCAGAGCCACATATGTGTTTACTTCCAATCATCCTTTTGGAATGCCACTAAATTCTCCCAAATTGCCTTCTCTCTGAGAAAAATTGTTTTGCTGTTTACATGGGGTTTTTGTTCCTTTTGACATTTCCCTCTTGGCAATCACTGTCACAGAATCTTATGTTTTTCTCCCTTGATTCGTGTCCAGGTCAGAGGTAGGATTAAAATAAGTGACACATCCATTCAGGACGAAGATTTGAGCCTGAGTTTTCTGACTGACAGCAACCTAGGAATCCTTGTGACCCTAGAAAGTGACTCACTACTTTTGGCTAGAGACCCCCATTTCTATTCCATTCCATTAGCTTTATCAGGATTCTCAGTCTGTGACATGAGTGACCATGAGTATGTGGAAATCACTAAAAAGAAACTGAAATAAGCTGACCCTCATTTTGTCCACAGCCAACTTGGAATAACACTTAAATGAACTGGATCTAATGTCACCTAGTACCGGAAATGAGGCTCCAGGGTAAAGGGATTCACAGCTGTGTAGCACAGAGCTGAGGCTCAAACCCAGGTAACAGTGCTTTCCCATACTCCCTCCCCAGCTGTTTAGTTTAACCCTCAGAGTTGTCTGGAATGCACCCAGTCCTCAAATTTAATGAGCAGTTGGTGTACTTACCGAGTCTCTGGTAAGGTGAAAATGTGGCTGTGAACCTGAGAGGGAGAAAGTCTTGGAGGATGCCAGTCAGAGTCTACACAACCAGCTCTAGAAAAGGAGGCCGCCTTTTTATGTCCTCTTTCAGCTCTCCAGAGGAGGTGGAAATTGGCCCAGCAACTTTTCTTACAAAGGCCTACATCTATCACTGTCTGATTATTATTTGTCTGTCTCCACCCCACCCCACCCCCCACAATCATCACACCTTTCATTAAGGCAAGTTTTACCAGGGCCAGATACTGTCCAGTGGATCAGCTCACCGTGACCCCATGTGTGTCAGAGCAGAGCTGCATTCCTTTGGGTTTTCAAGACTCAACTTTCAGAAGCAGCTCAATCAGGCCCTTTCTTCTGAGACACCTGTGGATGGGTTCAACTGCCAACCTGTCAGTTAGTAGCTAAATGTTTAACTGTGCTACCCAGGTACTCCTAAAGCAAGTTTATTAAAGTCTAATTTCCATACAGTAAACTTTACAGATTTTTAAGATGCATAGTTTGATACATTTTGACAAGTGTGTACAGTAACCACCACAATAATCAAAATACAGAATATTGTTACCACCTCATAAAGTTTGCTCTTGCCTTTGTAGTCAACCCAACCCTTGTTCCCAACCCCTGGCAAACACTGATCTGTTTTCTATTCCTATCATTTTGCTATTTTTGGAATGTCATATAAATAGAATCTTACAGTATGTAGTCTTTTTTGTCTGCATAAAACTTTTGAGACTCATCCACGTTGTTTCATATTTCGGTAGTTTATTCCTTCTTATTGCTGAGTCACCTCAGGTCCAGGTAAAATCTTATTTCTTCTTTTAAGTGCACCCTGATCTCCCTCCATCACCCCACCATCTCATCTCTGTTTTTCTCTTGGTCACCCCGAGAAGCTTGTTGTTTGTTTGTTTGCCTGCTTGATGTCTTGTCTCAACTATTTAATGGTAAATTCCTTAAAAGGGAGTGTAAGACAGTATTGTCTTATTCATTATCGTAGCTGGCTGGAATGATACCTTGCATCTTTGTCTAATCAAATTATCTCTGGTTTATTATTATTATTAGTGGCCTTTGTATTTTAGAGTAGTTTTAGGCTTACAGAGAAAGTAAGCAGAAAGTATAGAGAGTTCTTATGTACCCCTTCTCTCCAGCTCAACTCACTTCCACACTTTCCCTTATTATCTTATATTAGGGTGGGGATTGGTTGTAATTGATGAATCAATAGTGATACATTATTATTAAGTAAAGTCCATAGTTTACTTTAGGGTTTACTCTGTGTGGTGCAGTTCTATGGATTTTGACAAATGAGTAATATCATGGGTCTACCATTATGGTATTATTCAGAATTGTTTCACTGCCCTAAAAATGCCCTGTGCTCTACCTATTCATCCTCCCCACCTCCCCACAAGCCACTAGAAACCACTGATATTTTTTATTGTCTCTATAGTTTTACCTTTTCCAGAATGTCATAGAGTTGAAATCATATAGTATGTATCCCCTTCAGACTGTCTTTTTACACTTGGCAGTATGCATTTAAAGTTCTTCCATGTCTTTTCATGGCTTCATAGGCCATTTCTCTTTATTGCTGACTAATAATACTCCATTGTACAGATGCACCACTGTTTCTGCATCCATTCACCTACTGACTCTGTGTTTTAAAGATTCTTTTCCCCTTCGATGTGCCTTTTTGCTGTGGCTCACCAGCAACTCTGTGTGTGTGAGAGAGAAAGAGAGAGAGACAGAGAGAGAGAGAGAAAGAGAGAGAGAAACTTTGAATCTATCACCTCCTCAGTCTTTTCCTGTGGAGGCAATTTCTCTGTAGTCAGGGACCTAGTTACCATTCATCTGATACCTCAGGAAGCAGACACAGGATCCGCCCATCCCACCCCCCATCCCTGGGATCACTTCTACACATCAAAGCCTACTTAACTGTCAACACCAGTGACTGCCTAAACATTTTCTTTCCCTTGCCTTCACCATGAGGCAGACAGGAAGTGCCAGTTAATTCTTGTGGAGTCACCCTCTCAATCAAGGACGAACTGATAACCAGATGTCAACAGATCAATATCCCAGCTTCCTTGCTGCTCCACTCCCAAGGTGGAATGACTCAGATGTGGTCTACACTCTCTCCTTTAGATCCCCAGCAGGATTGAGCCCCAATTCCCCATAGAGGTAACAGACTTGATAAGAATCTTTGATTGGTTTCCTTATCTCACTTCCTCACCTCCTCACCTCCTCACCAGTGCTTCTAGGGGTCAACTCCCAAATAAACTACCTGCACTTAAATCCTTGTCTACGGCTAGCTGCTGGAGGAGCCCAGATCAAGACAAATTGCTGTGTATTCTCATGGAGACCTTTCTTCATCTATGTGCAAACACAAGTCAAATCCTGAATGCTTGTCTGAGAAGCTCTGGTTGATGACAACAGAAGCAAGGATTAGTCCCAGTGGCCTTGCATCAGACTTTCTGAACTTGTGTCAGCAGTCCACTCAGGCATGCTTCGCTGCCTCTCACCCAATATGCTTCCAGCAGATTCCAGATCTGGTCATTTCTAAAATTCAGAGATGCACAGCATCACCCAGAGAATTCCCTGGGTCTGGCATAATGCCTTGCACAAGGTCAAACAACAGTCAGTTGTCTGAGTGGTTGTGGAATAGAGTACATTTGGATGAAATTACCAGTGACCTTCATCAAAGTGCATACTAAAGCAGTTGTTTATATATAGGCAGACCCCAGTGTACAAACAGTAGTTGTGAACCAGCCCAGTAAGGTCTGTTTTTATTAAGAAATCCTATTACATGAAAAATTTGAAGTACATATGTACTTCCATAATAACAAATGGGTGCTACATTGCTACATGCATCAAAACACCATAATTATTATTACTGTATTATTATGTTAAGGATGTTTTAGTGTATCTGGAAATGTTCCTTTAATTTTTTTTTTTTTTTTTTTTTTTTAAGCATGGAAGGCTACACTCTATACTATGTGCTAAGACAAATATTTGGCTACCTGACCTTAGACATGAATGATTCCTAACTGTTCTTACTTAGTACAAATTCAACTTAAGGACAGATTTAGGAACGAAACTCGTTCATAATCCAGGGACTAACTGTACATGTGATTTGCCAAATAATTTCCTGGGCTACACAATCAGGAATATTTCATTGCACAGACTGACAGAATGCTTTAAGAAAATTAGAAAAGATTCTTGAGATTAGGGTCTATTTAATATCAGACTAAACAAACTCTGAAGTATCTACTTGTATGAGCCCCAGTCCACTTTTAATATGATAAAATTTCCTTTTTTTGGGGGGGGGGCTATAATATGTCTGAACCCAAAAAGCAAAATGACCCAGCTTTGACACTATAAAAATATGGAGCTTTGGAAAGAATTATAAGTGCTTTAGAAGGAAAGCTTGTTCTTGAAAAATGAATATCAACGCCTAGTTCGACATGTAGCACTCTTAGAAATAAGGCAAATTATGTACAAGTGACAGAATCTTGCTTGAAACAAGAAGTTTGGGTACAGTTAGCTATTGATATTATTCTTAACAATAACTGAAGCAGTTCCTTAACAGAAGAAGGAGTCGAGAATGCTGTTTCCACACTGCGATGAGAACCATAGGTGATGCACTCTAAAGTTAGCTTGAGCATTGGTGCTCACCATTTAGCAAGGATCTAATATTAAGGTGGGAACACTTGGCCCATTGCGCCCAGGGACTTGCCTATCTTCTGGTCGGGTCTGAGATTTCTTTTGTTGTAGTGGTAGTGATCGAGGTCCGCTGATGTTCTTCTTTGTGTCCTGTGTGTTATTGTTATTATCTTAATTATCTGACTGTACTCATTGTAGAAAATTCTCAGCTTCTGTTTTTGCAGTTGTGGAAAGTTCCCTTTATCGCAAGATCTTTACTTGATTGCTAAGCATATTCTGCTTCTGTCTTCTTTGCCCTGCAACTGTTAGGTCCTGGGTTGCTCACAACCAGGAATATCATCTCACTTCTGCACTGTGATTGGCTCTGTATCTGTATGTCCCCATGCAACTATCCATGCTATCTTGGGAGGTGTTATGAATTGCACGATCCCCCCACGATAGGTGTTATAAATCCTTATACATATAGATGGAATCCCATCTGGGAGCAGGGTTTTCTTTGTTATGTTAATGAAGGAATATCAGTATAGAGGGTACTTAAAACCAATCACTTTTGATATATAGAAAGAGCAGATTAGGCAAGTAAGCATAGATGGAGGAAGATACATGCTACTTGAAGATCACCGAGGAACTGAGGAACAGCTGAAAAGAGACGAGGAGCTTCCCCCAGAGCAGGCAAAGACAGCATCCTAAAGCTAGCACCCTGAATTTAGATTTCTAACACCCTAAACTGTAGCAAATAAATTTCAGTTCATTAAAGCCACCTACTTGGGGTATTTCTGTTATAGAAACACTAAGAAAATAAGATAGGGTTCCACTATTATGCACACTTACTTTTTGATGGGCAGCAGCTTCCAAACTGATAAGCAAGTATGCTCCCCCAGAACCGAAACCTGGGCTCAAGAAGACTTCAAATGCCACTTGGCATCCCCACAGGCTTCCACCTTCCAGGCCTGAATGTACGATCACTGTCTGGCTAACACCGTGTGGTCCATATGAACATCAAGGCTTCTGTTACTTGTGCCTGAACAGCATCCATTCCTCAGTCATCTACTTAGCAGCACTCCAGTTCTCCTTTGGAAGCCAACTTTCTCCAGCTCTCAGGGAAGGGATTTGACCCTACCACCTTATTTTAGAAGTACTGATGGGCCAGAAGCCTGACCAATCTACATAATTTATCCCATTGGCTACAGTGATTGGATGAGGGAAAAGGCACATTGCTCAGAATGGACAAATCACAGTGAATCTGAGGATATTTGCAGTCACTATTGAGTGTGCTCTCTCCAACAGGCTTACTAAATTGGAGACAGGAGCGCTGGTGGTGTAGTGCCTAAGGCATTTGACTGCTAACCAGAAGGCTGGTGATTCAAACCCACCAGTCACTCCTCAGAAGAAAGGTTGGGCAATCTACTTCTATAGTAATACTGCCTCAGAAACCCAAGGAAGGGTCGCTGTGAGTCAGATCCAACTCCACAGCAATGAGTTGGTTTGTTTTTTTTTTGGGGGGGGGGAAATTGGAGATATTAAGGGTTCTCTGGCTGCTATGTTAGTAGATCTTACTGCAATTCCACCAATGCAAAGTAAAGCACTGGTTAGAGATAAAAATGGGTAAGTTTAAGCACTTGGATCCAGCAATGCCTGAAACTATCCTTGGGATATTTTAGGTACATAAGTCAATACATTTCTTTCTTTTTAAAAAAATTAATTTATTTTTTTGATGTCAGTGTGAATTGGGTTTCTATTATTTATAACTCTGAGTCCAGATACATGGTGGTTTTGACATATGACAATGTCAAAACCAGTACTGGGACTAGAGTAAGGTAAGCAAGTTGCCTTGGCCCAAACAGTTAAGGAGGTACTCCCTCTCAGGTTTGTGCAAATGTTCACTCACAAACCTGAGAGGGAGTGCCTCCTTACTTTTTGTGTCTTAAATATCTCACTTATCTCTGGTCAAAACATTCAAGACAGTTACTAAAGAGTCATGCTGAAGAATGAGAACCTTGTGGAACCCTGGTACACTTGTGTCTTCAGCAGTGTAATATGGGAGTGACTAGCATCAAAAGCTTATAAGGTTAAAAATATTGTTGTTAGCTGCTAGCTAGTTGGCCCCCAACTCATGCTGACCACACACAACAAAATGAAACACTGCCCAATCCTGTGTCATCCCCATGACCAGGTGTAGATCAGACTGTTGTGATCCATAGGACTGTGATTTTCAGAAATAGATTGCTAAGCCCTTCTTCCGGGTCTATCTCAGTCTAGAAGCTCTGCTGAAACTTGCTCAGCATTATAACAACATCCAAGCCACTGACAGATGGATACTGGCTGTGCACGAGGTGCACTGGATGGGAATCGAACACAGTCTCCCATATGAAAGTCAAGAATTTTATCATGAACCACCAATGTACTGGAATATAAATTCCAAGCCTAATTATACTACCTAATTATTATACCAATTAAGTGTAATATAATACCTAATTATAACACTAAGAGCTCTGGTGGCATAGTGCCTAAGGCATTTGACTGCTAACCAAAAGGCTGGTGGTTCAAACCCACCAGCCACTCCTTGGAAGAAAGGTTGGGCAATCTACTTCTGTAATGATACTGCCTCAGAAACCCAAGGAGGGGTCACTATGAGTCACAAGAATCAGAGGTGATTCTTCCTCATTTGTATTTTCTGTGGGATTCTTTTCAAAAATTACACCATTAATATTGAAATAATAGTAAGACTGGCCAATATACACTTTTGATTCAGGGCTTTGATGGTCACGTCACAATGGAGCTCTCTTGAAATCATGTCGAGCTCTGAGTTTGGGTCAAATTAATTTATGTGTCTATAAATGTCTTTCTTGGAGATGATGCTTGTTTTTAAAACAATTAAAGGCAGAGCAGATGCAATAGATCTTTAGAGGAAAAAAAATTGTCCCCAGGATAATGAAAATCAATTGGATAATGTTAATGTGGAAATGGCTTTCAGAAATGGTTAGAGTGGTTTATCATAATATTAGTCCCAAGCCTTGGAGGACATTAAGAGAATGTTATTCACATATAAGAGCCCAGGGAGTCTTTTCCTAATCATATAATTTTAGAGGCATATGACCTGTCATTTCTCTGAGATTTGTTTAATGGTTCCAGCTTTCAGATCCTTCTTTATGGTGGTGCTTAAGCTTCTTGAATGTGATAGGACTCAATTGCTGGATCCCTGAAACAATTCAAAAGACCGAGCCAACATCATTTATCATCTCTTATTAACAGCCCAGCAAGGTTCAAGACCTAGCACTATTGATTGTTACCTGTATCATCAACCTGTCTCTTGCAACTTTCTCCTTTCCATTAATATTTAAACATGCTCAAACCTCCCCTATCTTAAAAATGTACAAGCTTCCCTCTGTTTACCTCCTTTCCTCCAGTCAAATTTTTTGCAATGCTGATTTCAATTCCTTACCTCTCATTTATTCCTCAACTCAAACACAACCTAACTTCTCTCCATGCTGCTCCATGAAAACTGCTCTTGCTCATATCACAAATAGCCTCTTTGTCATTGAATCCAGTGGACACCTCTCAGACTAAATTTCCCTTGGCTTCCTGGAAACTTTAGGTGCTGCTGACCCTCCCTCCATCACCCCTGCAATTCCCAACCTCCTTCACCTTCCATCCCTGGCATGGACTAGGATGAGCCAGAAGCTGACAGGTAGAGGAGGTAGCTCCCTGTGATGATGAGTGAGATCATAAGAGGTGAAGGGGGGTACAAAGGAGGATACAAGCATTTAGAGTCACAGGACACATATCACCCCTTCACAGTTCCACCCACATTGGTGCTAGAAATATGATTGTGGCACCATGTGTGCTTTGTTGAAGAAAGGAGAACCAAGACTGATTTTGCAGCGCATATTTTTCTTTCTTTCTCCTCCTTAAAATTCACCCAATCAAGTAAAGATAGGATGATAGTTTCCAGGCAACATATGAAAATAAGGACATTATCCTTCCCTCTGAGTTTCTGGTAAATGTATCAAACATAATATGCTAAATTGTAAGCAGATATATATTTAACTGATGGAAGTAGGCAGGGTTAGCTATCACTTGGGCTTTTCACTCGCTCCATCTTCAGCTGCATTGTCCTTCCTCTACATTATCCCACTCCTAGTTTCATGAACTTCTAGAAATATGTCTAAATTCTACAGACTACCTCACCCCTACTGATATATTTGTTTCTACCATGATACTGGGGAGCTCTGGTAGCATAGTACCTAAGGCACTTGACTGCTAACCAGAAGGCTGGTGGTTCAAACCCACCAGCCACTCCTCGGAAGGGAGGTTGAGGAATCTACTTCCATAGTGATACTGTCTTGGAAATCCAAGGAGGGGTCAGTATGGGTTGGGGCTGACTAGATGGCACATAACGACAACAACAACAATAACTGTGATACTGTAGCCATGGCATCTATTCAAGTGCAATCCAAATAGCTTTCTGCAGGGCCTATAGAATTGCAGTCATGAATTTGCTTTCTGTAGAGTTTTTTAATTTCCTAGAGACTGTTGTTGTTGTTGTTAGGTACCGTCGAGTCAGTTCTGACTTATAGTGACCCTGTGTACAACAGAATGAAACACTGCCCAGTCCTGCACCAGTCTCACAATACCTGCTATACCTGAGCCCTTCTTTGCAGCCACTCTGTCAATCCATCTCCTTGAGGGTATTCCCCTTTTTCGCAGACCCTCCACTTTACTAAGCATGATATCCTTCTCCAGGAATAATCCTTTCTGACAACATGACCAAGTAGGTGAAACGAAGTCTAGCCATTCTCGTTTCCAAGGAGTATCTTGGCTGCACTTCTTCCAGAACAGATTCTGGCAGTCCATGGTACTTTCAGTATTCTTCTCCAACACCACAACTCAGAAGCATTAACTCTTCTTTGGTCTTTCTTATTTGTTGTCCAGCTTTCACATGCATATGAAGTGATTGAAAACACCATGGTTTGGGTTAGGAATACCTTAGTGTACAAAGAGACATCTTTGCTCTTCAGCATTTTAAAGAGGTCCTCTGCAGCAGATTTGCCCAGTGCAATACGTCATCTGATTTCTTGACTGCTGCTTCCATGGGTGTTAATTGTGGAAGCAAGCAATATGAAATCTTTGACAACCTCAGTATATCCATGAGGCCATAAATGTTCTATGTGGTTTTTTTCTCATTTTCTCTTAAACTAAGCAGCCATTTCAAAATTGTGCATTTTTCAGCACTAATACATATCTTTGTCCTCCTAATGTCCAGACTCTATGATTAAACATCAGTCTGTTGGAAAGCCCTTCTTACACATAATGTTGTTATTGTTGTCAGATGACATTGAGTTGGCTCTGACTCATACCAACCAGACTCATACAACAGAACAAAATACTGCCCAGTCCTGTGCCCATCTCACAATCCTTGCTATACCTGAGCCCATCATTGCAGCCACTGTAGTGCTTAACAAATGTTTGGGTTGAATTCCAAACTTGTTTCTATTTCCAGTAAAATTCAGTTATCTTTCCTAGGTCTGCCTTCTGGGGTTACCCCAAAATACTGTGCATTCTGTGAAAACATAGTGTTTGCAGAATTGATTGTTTTATATGACAGTCTTTTAAGTGACTGAAGAATGATTTCATGTCTCCAGTTTTGTTCATTTTAGGAGTCACTTTACCTTATTACAATAAAGGAAAATGTTTTTCACTCTGATAAAGAAATTATGTATATTCAAAGTCCTTACAGTAGCTTATAAGGCCCTACTCCTATTACCACTCTGAACAGATCTCCCTCTGCTCTCCACCTTTCGCCCTCCTCTCCAGCCAGACTGGCCTTCTTGCTATTACTCAAGCACTAGAGTTCCTTTCCTGCCTCAGGACCTTGGCTCCTATGTTCCTTCTGCCTTGACTGCTTTTTCTTCCTGATACTTAATAGACTCACTCCTTCACTTCCATGTTGTTGTTGTTGTTAAGTGCTGTCGAGTAGGCCCCGACTCATAGTGACCCCTCCTTGGGTTTCCGAGGCAGTATCACTACGGAAGTAGGAATGCCCAACCTTCCTTCCAAGGAGTGGCTGGTGGGTTTGAACCGCCAGCCTTCTGGTTAGCAGTCAAGTGCCTTAGCCACTATGCTACCAGAGCTGTTCAAATGTCACCTGAGCCCCAACAGCCTGTCCTGCTTTCTGAATTTCTGATGTCCCAAATTCTATTCTGTTTGCCCACAGCAAATGATATAGTTTACTTAATGTATTAAGTTTACTGTTTATTGTCCATGTCCCAGCTCCTCCCCATGAGAGCGGGGATCTTTGTCTCTTTATTATGTATCCTAAGTAGAAAATGTCAGGTTCTTAGTAGGTGCTCCATTTATTCATTATTATACAAATAAGTGAAAGGAAAGAGCACATGAAAAACTAAAAACGCACTAGTTGTAAGTAAATTGCAACCTACCTTCCATTTCCTGGTAAGATCTCTCTAGTCCTTTTTACTATTTTCATGCATTCTTCACAGCTCAGTAGGGAAACTGGCCCCTGAGAGGAGGGATCAAAGGGGCTTACTTGCTGGAATCTGTAAGTGTAGCAGGGGATCATGTGATAGAGAGGGTTTGGAAAGGAGTCAGTGGTACCCCAGATAGAAAAACAAGTCAGAGGGGTATAAATTCAGGAGATAATGGTAAAGGAGAAAGTAACAGAATAGCACACAGGTCTCCTAAGCAGGTGGACAAAGGGATGTGACCAACACAAAATGAACTGATGGTTTCTAGCTCGAAAGGTTCCAGGCAGGGAAGTTTGATCTTGCTATTGCTGCTGCTGTGCATTTAGTTTGAGTTGTGATGGATTTAATCATGTGAATACAGCCAGAGGAAGAAGCTAGGTAACCTTGTAAGCTACCAAGGTCCCAGAGAACAACTGACTTCATGGAAGAAGAGATTTTTCTTAAGAAAAACATTGGGAATATATTTGTGATTATATCAAGGTTGTGGTGCTGCTGACACAGTGGCACCTTCTGAAGGTCTGCTCATATTACAGCATTGGCAATAAACCCACCCAAGCGTAGTAGTCTCCCCTTACCACTCTCTGGACTAGAACACTTCACTCTCAACTTTTATAAATTGGGAACGGGAGCATTACTGAGCAGTGGATTATAATCTTTCTGGGGCCTTCTTGTGTCAGTTTCATGTGAAACTGAAAGCAATTTAAAAAAAAACCTCATAGCCATCAAGTCAATTCTGACTCATGGCAACTCCATGTGCGTCAGGGCAAAACTGTGTTCCATAGGGGTTTTCAATGGTGGCTATGTTTAGAAGCTGATCAGCAGATCTTTCTTCTGAGGCACCTCTGGGTGGACCTGAACCTCCAACTTTTCAGTTAAAAGCAGAGCATGTTAGCCATTTGTCCCAACCAGTGACTCCTCTGAGAGCAATAAATGTGGTAATTTCTCCCAAGGAGTTTCCAGTCTAGTCTAGGTATCTATAGAAATAACCAACATAGATACCATTAAAGATACTAATATAAAGCCATTTACCTGAGAGCTGAGAGATGATTTCTATTTGGAAGAATCATGGAAACTTTCACAGAAGCAGTAGAAGTAAAGCTGGAATAGAAGAATAAATAGGATTTTGGTAGGACACAGGTACTGTATTTCTGACAGAGGGGACCACATGGCAAATACGTGAAGATATTGGGAATGGAAAATATGGCAGACCATGGCATGACATAGTTTCTGAGCAGTAGAAGGAGAAAGAGACAGAAAGGAAAGTGGTACTCAAACTAGGGAGGATCTCAAAGGCTAATCTCAGAGGGGGTGAGCTTTGTTCCAACAGCAGCAACAACTGTGTGGATGTTTTTGCACAGGTATGTAAATAGTTTAGAGTACAATTTTTCTGCAGATAGTGAGCAGTGAAAATGAAGAAGAATCCATTTGAAAGGAGACTGAGCAGTCCTGAACTATTCTCAGGTGCAGCTAACATGATAAACATTCAACGTTAGTAGGGAGAATTGAATACTAAAGAAGCCTGGGTGGCCCCCTCTGCTCCAAGCTCTGGGTCTGTCAGGCTTCTCTCTGGACTTATCTAAGGTAAGTGGCCACCAGGCAGCTAGTTGAAGAAAGTGTATCCAAGCCCAGGGGAAATAGACTTGTATCTGAAATTTATGTTCCCTGAAGAGATTTTCTTCCTCCAATTGCTCTTGTCAGTTCGCCAATTTCTTTTTCTGATCTTACATTAAGGCAAATGTGTTTCTGTTTTGTTTTGTTTTGTTTTAAATTCAACCTCAGAAAGGAAATACAATAGATATACTGAGTGAAAAATAAGCAGAAGGGAGCTATAAATCATATTTCTGAGAGTAGTAAGATGAAATAATCACATCCATTTGAGAATCATGGTCACAAAGGCATTATCTAACATCTGATGAGATAGCTTTCTTCAAAAAATAAATGAAGATGGTGACAGCTTTATTGCTCTCTGTGTATGTCATCAGAGGCCTGGCTTCTTCAGAGGTTACAGGGCATGAGTAGAAAATATTGTTTTAAAAATAATCCTGCCACTTCTCAATTTCCAAATAAAATTGGTTATTTGGCTCAGAAAGTACTGTGAAAGCTATAACTCATTTTAAAGAAACATTGAACTGCTATTAAAATTTTTTCCTTTATGTGATAGACATTCTCACATTAAAAATAAATATATACTTTACAAATTAAAGTATAGCAAGAGCATTTGTTCTACCAAAGTTGACAAGAAAACATGTTTAAATGAACATGCCATCTGTTTCCCCTGCCTGAACATTGACATTTCTCTGATCCTTCATATGTACCTACATGCCTCGATGTACATCACGTATTAATAACAGACAGTGTGGCAGATGCTCCCATTTCTGCTGCTTAACAAAAAAAATAAAATAAAAAAAGGAACAGATTGTATTTAGTTATCCCATGATTATATTGTCTCATACTGAACAACTACTGTAGACTTATGCTGCTTTGTAAGAAACCAAAGCTAAGTACAAGTTTATGTCTTTTTTTTTTTTTTTTTTTTACCTGAGGGGACTGACTTTGGAGATGTATTTCAAAACCATGAAGAAATAGAAATCTTGCCTGGCCTTGCCAGGCTTCTTTGTTCTGTCTTCCGTAACAGGAAACTCTGGCCTTAAGAGGCAGTTAATTTTTTTATTTCCATACAGACTTTGATTAACTTCTATATATCTGGAAACACTTCATCCTTACCATATTTTTAAACAAATAATGCACAAATTATACAGTTTTTTGCAAACTGTTCAGTCCCCTCGTGTGTTAATTTCCTGCATGCTATGCTGTTATATGTGTGGGCTTATTATCTGCATAGGTGCATTATTTGCAAAAATGTGGCATTTAAAAATAAAATATTATAGATAGATAGATGTACATACATACACACACACATACACCAACAGCCCAAGATGTTAAGATCTCATTTTTCCTGAAAGATGTTTAGCTAAGGTACAGAGAACCATCTCAGAACTTCAGGTAAAAATTGATCTGAATTTAACATCAATGAATCTTCACATTAGTTTCAGTAACTCCATTTAGTTTCATTCACAGACATGTTTGTCTTTTCACAATACACCTATTCCTCACTTACTGACTATCCTTTTATCTGAGCATTTGCATTTATGACAATAGTAAAAACCCTATTAGCTGACTATTTTGCTCACGTATGATGTATGTCTGGCAGTAGTGAACACCATAGTAGGAGACAATGCTAACACTGGCTGTGGTAGTTAAGAATATGTGTTAACTTGTTTGGATCATGATTCTCAGTAATTTGTCAGATATGTAATAATGTAATTTGGCAGTTGTGTAATGATGTAGTCATGTTCCATTTTGTGATCTGATGTAGTCATCCTCTATTTTTGCATAATGTTGATTTTTGCATGGTCTTTGGAACTTCACCATGTTGATAAGTGAGGAGTAGGTATACATCTTTGGAATGTTTCTATTTTAGCTTAAAAGAAATGTTAATAAGATTTACCGTTTTAATACAGTTACCAAATGGAAGCACAGTGTGTTATCTGTTGGTGAAAATTTATAGATCTGTTTCTGGCAAATCTGCTCTACCACAATGGGTAAGAAACATTTTATAATACATTAATAGATTCAGGTTTATCATGCAGTATTAAGCATTTTTCCAAAAACTTTTACTTTAAGAGTTCTGTGGGTACACGATCTTAGTTTTGCTTTGCCTTTTAGTACAAATGTCTCTGATGAACATAATACAACCTCTGATTATATGTGGTATATCTTCTGCATCTCCTCTACCTGTTCTACCTATTACACATCCACTTAATACCTTTTTGCAGTGGCACTTGAACAGTCAATCCTACCCCATGATGAAGCTAATAAGTGGATGAAGGTGGACATATTGTTGTTGATACTCAAGGATGGTTCAGGAAGCTAGTGAAGGGGATAATGAATTAAGGAGAAAAGGCCGTTCCATTCTAAGGTATAGAATGTTACTGGGAATATTATGCAAATAATTTATCACCATTATAGGCCCTATCCAACAAACTTTTAGCCAAAGCTAAAACATATTTCACATACTCTAAACCATTCTGGGCAATGTCCAGAATAGTCCAGAAATTCTGATACATAAAAAAGAGGAATGAGCTGAGTATCTTGACTCCTTCCTCCCCCTGCCCTTTTACCCTCCAGCTACAAAAGTAAATGACTATAGGAAAAAGAGGGAGAAAACCAGTTCTATGTGGTTTCTAGGAACAGAGTTAAGATCCAAAGTGAGGAAATATAAAGGAACTAATTTTAGTATTACAATAATAAAACGTGATTTGTACCTGAAGTTGCTCACTGGTGGAGTGGGTGATCTTGTGAACTTCTTGCACTGATGTTTTCATGAACTACAGATGTTTTTCTGCACTGGAGGATGAGGTTGGACCAGATCAGTGGTTCCTAAAGTTGGTTCTTTTTAGATGCACTTGAAGAACTTCTTCGAACTGAAGATTCCTAGACCCTACACTAGACTTACTAACCAAAATATCCAAGAGTGGGACTCTAAATATAGGTACTTTTATATATTCCCTTAGATGATTTAGATATGCATCCAGAATTGGGAACTACTTGTAAGACATAACTCTGAGATTTCATTCCAAATCCACCCCAGATAAAGAGCTCTAGTGGTGCAGTGCCTAAGGCATTTGACTGCTAACCAGAAGGTTAGTGGTTCAAACCCACCAGCCACTCTGCAGAAGGAAGACAGGGTAATCTACTTCCATAAATATTTACTGACTTAGAGAACCAATGGGGTCACTATGAGTCAGAATCGACTTGATGGTAGTGGGTTTGGTTTGGTTTTTACCAACAACAATAGCAATAACAGTAACAATAGTAATACCTCTGTCACCAGATATCTCCTTCTCTCTCTGTTCATATGTTTTGCTTTGCTCTGTGCTGGCTGTTTTTAGCCAGTTTATTTTCAAGAGATGATGATAAACTGACAACTAGCAGGTCTAGTCCTAATCTTTTCCAACACTCATTTGCCAAAATCTTTTATTTCCTGTAAGATGAATAGAAGCATGAAACCAAACAGGAAGGATTTTTTAAGGTAAATATATATGTAACAAAACATTTGCCATTTCAATATTCTTCACATGTACAATTCAATGGCATTGATTATGTTCATCATGTTTTCCAACCATCATCACTATCCATTTTTACTTTTTTCCATCACTCTTAGCAGAAGCTCAGTGTCCCCTAAGCAATGAGCCCCCTTACTCCCCCTTCCTGTTCATTATTGATTTTTTTTTTATTGTGATTTGGATGAAGATTTGCAGAGCAAATTCACTTTCTATACAGCAATTCACATATACTTTGTCTCATGTCATTGACCACAGTTTACCAGAATGCAACAGCTCCCCTCCCACTTCCTCCCCATAGTTACCTCTTCCCTCCATACACTCCTGCCCCCTGAGCTGTCTCCCTGTGCATAACAGCCCTTCTTTCTCACTGATCTTTATTAGCAACATTCTCTTATTCTTCTGACGGGTCAATGTTGCAGATGCAAAATATTTAACTAATTTTTCCTATAGAAATCCCAATTCATTGAACTGACTGTAGCCATTTCTAGACAGTATCTGACAGAGAATACCCTGTTTTCATACGAATCAAGCAAGAGTGATCAGGGTGATAGCCTGAGTGCCAGGAAGTGGATGGTTTTGGGACACCATTTCACAGATAATGTGCTTTCCCTTGTTGCTGTTATTAGGTGCTTTTGAGTCAGTTCCAACTCACAGCAACCCAATGTACCACAGAATGTAACACTGCCCAATTCTGCGCCAGCCTCACAATCCTTTCTATTCCTGAGCGTGGCAGCCACTGTGTCAATCCATCTCGTTGAGGGCCTTCCCCTTTCTCACTGACTCTCTACTTTACCAAGCATGATATCCTCTCTATGAAATAGTCCCTTCTGACAACATGACCAAAGTAGGTGAGAAGTCTGGCCATTCTCACTTTCAAGGAGCATTCCAGCTGCGCTGAACTCCCTTGGAAGCTGTCAGTTGGGCTTGATCATGCCGATCCAAAGTATTTTTGAACCCAATATTATACAACTAACATGTAAGCAAAGACAAGGGATGAATTTTTTTTTTTTTTTCCTACTTAGGATTTCTGTTGCCACCATCATTTAAACATGACAGAGCAAATCCTTTGAAGAGTTTTCAACACTGACCACTTAATAATCCAGAGTAGAAACTCATGTTATTTTTAGTTAATTCCATGAAACAACATTTTATTTTACTCTATTTAGAGATATTTAACTGTCAACAATGGTGCATGTCAACTAAGTTCTGCAATGCCTATGAACAGCATGCTTAGTTATTCAGGACAGTGGACAGCTTCATCCTAATTTGTTTGTCTGAATCACAGCAGGCTGGTAGAAATTTAGATTATGAAACGGTGGAAATTTACCAAAGGAAGTGTAGAATCTACTCTCCTAGGACAAATAAAGAGTTCAAGTCTTATTCTAGAATAACATACATTTGTTCTATCTGGCATAGTATATTTGCATGATGTGTTACATATGGGACGTATCATAGTGTTGGTAGGTGGGAGGCAAGGATGACTGATCCAAACCGAATAATCTGAGATGAGTTTAATAAATGGACTACTTAAATGGTGTGAGTAGGACATAGGGAACTAGTAAGGAAGTTCCCAGAGCTAGCAATAGCAGGGAGTCACTATCTCTAGGCATTATAGGAGATGGAGCAGTTATGTTGGTGCTGGTGGTGCCATAGAGTAGATTTCAGCTAGTGATGACCACATATGACAAAGTAGGACTGCTCCACAGGATTTTATTGGCTATAATCTTTACAGAAGTACATTGCCAGCTCTTTTTCCTGCAGAGCTGCTGGATGGGTTCAAACCACCAACATTTTGGTTAGCAGATGAGTGCTTAATTGCTGTGCTAGTAGTTATAGGAACTCAAAATGAATAGCTGTATAAAAAGAGATTTCTAGCCCAGACCTCACTCTGTGCTCACCCTCCAGTTGGTGCCTCCCATTGGCTGAACCCAGTCTGAAACCAGATGGCAAATGAGCTATTGATTTAGCCTCTTGGAGCACAGAGCAAGATTGAAAGGGTGAACTATGGATCTCAGGGAAATTGAAAGATGTGCACCAAAAGAGGAAGGGATTGAAGAAGACAAAGGTGATCTGTTGGATTTTATTTATTTATTTATTTACGTTCATTCTTTCATTTACCAAGAATTTGTTTGTTCATTCACTAAATATTTATTTTTAAGAAATTTCTATAAATACAAGCACCTTAGAAAACACAGATGAAGGATGATAGGTGGTCACTTCTCTCATGGACGTCTTAATGGAATTGGGGTAACAAGATATAAATACATGCAATGTCATAAAACAAAAGCCAAGCTAAGAGTTGGGTGAGTGTCAAAGACTGTCAGTGTGACAGGAGTTCAGAGGAGGTAGTGGTCAGCGTGAGCTTTGAGGATGATGGAAAGTGAGCTTTCAGAGCAGGACAGGGCTCACATGGAAAAGCTGGAGAATTTTAACTGGCTTCTGGGGTAGGATAGAGGGTGGAGTGGTCAGGAGTTCTGAATCTTTCAGTTTCCACCTCAGTACCTCTGTGGAGTGACAACCAGCCTAGAAATCTTTCAGTGAACTCTAGAACTGTGCATACACACACACACACACACACGTGTGTGTGTATTATGAGTTGAAATCAACTTGATGGCAACTAACAATAACAACAAATATGTAAATATATATAGAGAGAGAGAGACAGAAAGAGAGAGATCCACTCTGAGTCACACAAATTGTTAAGCGCTGGGTTACTAATTGAAAGGTTGGCAATTTGAACCCACTCAGAGTCACCTTAGAAAAAGGCCAGGTGATCTGCTTCTTACAAGTTACAGCCATGGAAACCCTATGGAGCACAGTTCCACTCTGCAACATAAGTTGCCATGAGTTGGAATCAACTGGAGAGGAATCGGAATGGTACAGTCTAGTTGATAGATACATAGATTCTAGATAGATAAATAGGTGATAGACAGGAAGACACACATACACACATAAATCACTTGTATTTAACACTTAAAATGTGTTGAGTACTATATATATAAAATCTCATTGAAGTCTTACAATGGCACCACTGAGATGAGTGTTATTTTTCACACTTTATAGATGAAGATAAATTAAGTGATAAGAGGTGGAGTGCTTTATCTAAGGTCACACATCTAATGGTATAGGAGCTGGGATCCAAAGCCCGGTGCTTCTGACTTTAAAATGCAAACTATTACCTCCAAAGACAATAAGGAAAATAAAGGATTTAGCAGTCATCTGTATCTTGGATTTGACATTTCTCTTGGAAACCCCCACGTGTTCTCGGATTATGAGTAGCTAAAATGTTTCTCCTATTTTAAAAAGCTGCTTGGCTTGTAAAATGGGTTATGCTTTTCACATGAGCTGCCTGCATTTAGGTATAGTATTTGCATCTGAGGAAATTTGTATTGGGGTGCTATCTTTGTTACATCCCTGTTTAAGATCTTCTTGTGACATCTCATTGTACTGGGAATTAACATCATGAATTATAGGTACTAAACAATCTGGCCTCTTCCTACTCCTGATTTTATCTCTTACCACATGCCATTTTCTCATCTGCCCCAGTCACACTGGCTTTCTTTCTGTTCCTTGAATATGTGAAGTTCTTCCCACCATAAATTCTTTGTCCTAGGTTTTCCCTATCTAGAATCCTCTCCTCACAGATCTTCACAGATTCACTTCCTTTCTTATTCAATTTTAACAGAAGTATCAGAGTCTTTTTTCCACCACCACCTAAAATGGTCTCCAACACAATCTCCTAAACATCACTTTGTCTTATATTCACCACAACACTCATTACTAGATAATTATTTCTTGTTGGCTTATTTACTCTCTGTCTGCACGAGGGTTGGAAAGTCAGTAGCTTTTGCAGTGCTAGATATTCCTGTGCTTTGATGAGTGCCTGGTACTTTAAAAGGTCGCCAAGTGAATAAATGAGTGAATGAATGGAAATAAACCCTGGTTCAGGAAGAAAAATAATCATAGTACAGTACATTTATTTATTATTTAAAAGTTACTTACTTTTCAAATATTATTTCTACTTCTATTTCAAGCTGAAGACCTGCTGTTTAGAGATGCCCAAGGACATGTAAGCAACAGAGCAGAACTACAACATGTACTTTTTGACTCTTCATCTACTGGGCTTTAAAATCTACTATTTCTGCTTGTATCCATTGTGGTTCAGGGTATGTTGCTGCTATTATAAGACCCCTAGTCCAGTGACTTAAATAAGATAAACCCTGATTTTTATCTCATGTACTGGTATGGAAGTGAGGGGCTGTAGCTCACAGCATCAAAGTGTAGCTTCCATCTCTGGGTCCAGGATGACAGGTCCAGTTGTTATTTTCCATCCAAAGGAAATGGAGAAAGGAGTGGTGGGCCTGCCACTTCCTTCTGAAGATGTGATTGGAAAGTTGCACATATCCCTTCTACTAGAGCTACAAGAGAAACTGGTTAATGTAATAGCTAGTTTGGGGAATATATGCCCAATTAAAACTTGAAGAATTCTATTACTGAAAGGAAGAAGGTAAAACTGATTGGAAGAGGGAGGACAATAAGCAGTCTCATAGGCTTTATAATAACTCCATCAGGTGGAAGTTATTATCATCTTCATTTTACATGTGTAGAATCTGAGAATCAAAAAGTTTAAGGATTATACCAGTAGTAAGTGAAAGGGCAGAACTCAAGACAAGTTTCCATTTTAGTTCCCCATTTCATTATTCGCTTCTTAGTCTCTCCATCCTTTTCTCTCTCTGTTTTCATGTTTTTCTTTTTCTCTCTTTCTCCTCTGTCTCACAATAACACACATACACACACACGGCTCAGTGTTCTGTGCTTTGATGGATTTTACTCCATCCTCATCCTTGGAATATCATTCAGCCTTGACCTCTAAGAGAAGTTTCAACCAACAAGGACAAGGAAATAAACAGAGATAGAGGTCCAGAAGGCTGGGACTCTGTCTGACCCTCTAACAGTAGGGATTGCCTCCTGCTGTGGGCTACAGGGGAAGTTGTCCTTTGGAAGTAATATGTACTGATTAAGTTAGGACTTGGGTCTTGTGTGGGGAGGGGGTGATAATGTCTGCTGGGGCTTTGTAGACAATGAGAATCGCCTGTCCTTGACTGCTGAGCAACAGTAACAAACAGATCATCAGTAGGTATGTGGTCATTTGTCTTCATTTGTTGGGTGCAATGTAGTATAGTACTTAGTGTGGCTTTTCTACCCATAAGTCTTTGTAAACTCCAAGGTGGGATTTTCTATGAGCAACTGAGGAGCTTCTGATTGCTGAAGTTGTCCACCTGGAGTATTTCTGTTGGGAGTGGCACAAAACAATGTTCTGGGAGGTGACACTCTCTCTCAGGTGCTTAGAGTTCTGATGCTATGATTGGCTAGTTTGGCCACTCTGCTGGGCTCGAAAGGAGGCCTCCTAGAGGCAGAATGCTCTCTGACTGCTGGTTGAGGAAGACGTCCCCCTGAAAGAGACACGTGTTGCTGAGAAAGAGATGCAAGAGACACACGTTGCTGAGGGAGACAACGAGGGACCAGCACTGCTGGGAAAGAGACTGTGAGAGACTGTTTGGCTGAGGGATGGTGGGCTGGGAGAGAGACTGAGCGTTTTTCCTGAACTTGAATTGTAGCCTGGTGCTTCCGTAATAAACCCCATAATCTGTGAGTTCTGTGTGGCCACTGCAGTGAATTATAAAACCCAGGAGAGAGGTGGTGGATGTTTTGGGAGGAACGGTTGGTGAAAGGGCTGGAGGGAGGCAGCAGCATGTCTGGCCTTGCAGTAATAGGCCTTGGGTTACTGCTGGTAATCCTGTCTTCCTCTTGTGGGATTAGAGGAGGTCAGAACATGTGGCCTCCTTGCTGTTTTTGCATTGGGGTAATCCTGTTTACTGCTGCCATTCCAGTATAATTATTAAAAGTTCCCTGCTCAAAAGTGCCCCAGTTTGATGAAATTATGTGGTTACACTACCAATAGGTCCATGTTACCATCGGTACTCTGCCTACAAAATATTGGGGCAAATAATACAGTGATATCGAATGGCTAAGTAAGCAAGAAAGATCCTTAAATATGAGTCCTTGAATTTGATTGCTATTGTAAATTCTCAATGAGAAATTGATCAACAGTGCAAATTAACAGTAACTCCATTCTGCTGGATAAACCCAAACAATCTAATTACTTTCATAACCTGTTCTTAGGTTACCAAACAGAGTAAGAAGTGTCTTGGATGGTTTTATGCTGCAGGATCATTAATGATTAAAATGTCTGGGAACAGAAGCATGCACAGTTACAAATTATTCAAACCACATAAGAGTTTATAACATTCTATCCATGGAGGCATTCAATAAATAACCCAGAATTCATCTATTTCACATCCATGCCCTTTGGTTTCAATGACATTCTCATTTTTCAAAACAATATTGAGTTATGCTGCACATGGAGTTTCAGAAGAATCCTTCCCAGTTAATCAAAATTTACTCAATTTGTAACACAATGATTTCATTCCCCACGGTCATCATTGTCACTCCATATCTATGAACCTAACGAAAAAAAATCCTGGAGGGAGATTTGTAAAATGACAGTCCTCAAGGAACTTTGTGATTTAGAATCAGAAAGATTTAATTAAAGAACAACATATCAAAGAAACTTCTACTATTTGAAGTTAGAGAGAAATGTAGGGCATACTCATTATAGAAGGATAATTAGTAAAGGAAAAAAAGTCATTTAAATATATCCACTTAAAACAGGGACCAAAGTTTTATGTTGTTAGATACCTTCAAGTTGGTTCTGACTCATAATGACCTTATGTACAATGGAACAACACTGCCTGGTCCTGTGCCATCTTACAATCCTTACTGTGTTTAAGCTCGTTATATCAGCCACTGTACCAATCCATTTCATTGAGGGTCTTCTTGTTCTTCACTGACCTTCTACTTTACCCAGCATGATGTCCTTCTCCAGGCACAAGTTCCTCCAGATAACATGTCCAAAGAATGTGAGGCATACTCTGTGGTGCAGTGAATATCTTAGTATAGCTTTTCTAGCCATGGTCTTTGTGACTCCCGCCAAATTACTGAGTGGAACTATGCAAATATAAGGTGCTTGTGGCTCACCAAGAGGATTGGGTAGCTTGTTAGTAATGTAAATAAGGTACATGGCACTCGTGGGGGTGGGACTATGCAAATAAGGGATATAGAACCCAAATGTGGAGATTGGTCAGTATTGTCATTCCTCTAGGCTTAAAATGAGCCCTTCTAGATCTCTGGTAGCATCGTACCTAAGATATTTGACTGCTAACCAGAAGACTGGCAGTTCAAACCCACCAGCCACTACTTGGAAGGAAGGCAATCTACTTCTGCAGTGATACTGCCTCAGAAACCCAAGGAGGGGTCACTATGAGTCGGATCCGACTTGACAACAGTGAGAGGTAGAAAGGGGAAATCTTACTGCCATCAGGAGAGAAGAGCTGGAGGTGGAGTGGAGTGCAAACTTGGACCTGAGATCCCTGCACTGAGATGGCAGAGTCGGCAGAGAGACCATGATAGCATAGACAGCAGAACTGAGACACAGGCAAGAGACAGAGCAACAGGCTTGCCAGCCCATGGAGTGAGAAAACTGAGTGCCTTTGGGCAGGAGGCTTGCTGGTGAAGTAGGGTGCACCTAGGTGCACCTATCAGAGGAACTAAAAGAGCTTTATAACACTTGCCTCAACAGGGCAGAAGCCAGGCTGAGAAGCTCAGGCCAAAAAGCAACATATATTTTCTCATGGCCAAGGGGAGGCTGTCCTAATAGAAGAGTTGTATCCTGAGAGGTCCTGAACTTGACTGTAACCTGTTACTTCCCTAATAAACCCCATAACCATGACTATTGTCTGTGAGTTCTGTGTGGCCATTGCACCAAATTATTAAACCCAGCAGAGAAGTAGCTAGTGCCATGGGAGGGATGGTTGGTGTCAGAATTGGTAGGAAGACTAGAAGGTAGCACCATGTCTGGCCTCAAAGGAATAAGCTTTGTCCTGCTGATGGTGATTCTGTTTCCCCCTCATGAGGATGGAAGAGGTCAGAGGAAGATGCCTGCCATATGCCCTTTTTGCATACTCTAAGCATTCTGGCTGCACTTTTTACAAGATAAATGTGTTCCTTCTTCTGACAGTCTATACTATATTCTTCACCAACACCATAATTCAAAGGCATCTATTATTCTTCGGCTTTCCTTATTCACTGTTCAGCTTCTGCTTGCATATGAACAATTGAAAATACTATGGCCTGGGTCAGGTACACCTTAGTCCTCAAAGTGGCATCTTTGCTTTTTAATATTTTAAAGAGGTCGTCTGCAGGAGATTTGCAGTGCTTCATTTCTTGACTGCTGTTTCCATGGATGTTATTATGGATCCATGTAAAATGAAATCCTTGACAAATTCAATCTTTTCTCTGTTTAGCATGATGCTGCTTACTGGTCTAGTTGTATTTTTGTTTTCTTTGTATATTGAGGTGTATTCCATACTGAAGGCTGTAGTCTTTGATCTTCATCAGCAAGTGTTTCAAGACTTCTTCACTTTCAGCAAGCAAGGTTGTGTCATTTGTGTATACCTGATTGTTAATGAGTCTTCCTCTAATCCTGACATGTTCTTCTTCACATAGTCTCATTTCTTGGATTATTTGCTCAGCATACAGATTGAATAAGTATGGTCAAAGGAACAACCCTGACACACACTTTTCCTAATTTTAAACCATGCAGTATCCCCTTGTTTCTTTTCAAATGAGAGCCTCTTGGTCTATGTACAGTTCCTCATAAGCACAATTAAGTGTTTTGAAATTTCCATTCTATGCAATGTTCTCCATAATCTGCTATGATTCACATAGTCAAATACCTTTTCATAGTCAATAAAACACAGATAAATATCTTACTGATTTCTCTGCTTTCAGCCAGGATCCATCTGATATCAGCAATGATATCCCTTGTTCTACATTCTCTTCTGAATCCTGCTTGAATTTCTGTCAGTTTCCTGTTGCTGTATTGCTACAACCATTTTTGAATTAACTTTAGCAAATTTTTACTTGTGTGTGATAGTAATGGTATTATTAGATAACTTCCACATTCTGTTGGATCACTTTTCTTTGAAGTGAGCACAAATATGGATGTCTTCCAGTCAGTTGGCCAGGTAATTCTCTTCTAAATTTCTTGGCATAGATGGGTGAGTGCTTCAATTGGTATCCAATTGGTATTCCTTCAGTTCCCAAAACCTTGTTTTTCATCAGTGCTTTCAGTGCAGCTTAGACTTCTTCCTTCAGTACCATCAGTTCTTGATCTTGTGCTGCCTCCTGAAATGATTGAATGCTGACAAATTCTTTTTTTTGTCATAGTGACTGTGTATTTCTTCCATTTTCTTTTGTTGCTTCTTGCATCACTTTTAATATTTTGCCCATAGAATCCTTCAATATTACAACTCAAGGCTTGAATTTCTTCTTCCATTCAAATTTTCATAGCAAATAAAACAAACAGGCCTGACGGTATTTAATGAAATTAAAAACAGCATTTTAATATAACTTTCCAACAAAATTGTACTTTGACACACATTTCACTTGATGTTTGATTTTTTTATCACCATAAAAAATCTAACAAAATGTGTGAAAGTTTCATTGATCTCCCCATAAAGTTCTGTTAAATCTTCTCATATCCAAATATTTCTTTTGAAGTCCTTAGCTTGTCAACCATTATGTCCTTTGTTATCTCTCAGTTATTAATTAGTGAGAATCTGCCAGTGCCTCATTTATAAAGTCTCAGCATGTGTGATTTTCAGCATATCTCTAATGGTATTTTTATGAACACCATGAAACCTTTCTCAAAATTTGCCTTTCAACTATCCAGTCAATTAGTATTGTGTTAACAATTCATTACTGAGTATTCTAAATAATCAATAATCCCTGAGTCAAGTCTCAACAACCAAGACATTGAGGCAACTGATGAGAGCAAACATTGCATGGAGCAAAATATTTGAATGAGGAATAATTTTATAATGGTTTGGCCCAAGAGAAAATATTTTCCTATTAAGTTCCCCCATACCAACTGTATAGCAGCAGGGCCTTACCTAATGAACACTGGGGTACCCAGTCCTAACCCCACCAAATTGTCCTGTGTTCTTGAACAAGTCACTCTACTTCAATGACCTTCTCCTTCAAAGCCCAAGAATCCCAGATTCTTTTTCTGGTATATGTTTAATGTGGATGTTCTCATGGAGTGTGCCTATACATTTCCTCAGATTCTCAAAAGATTCCAAACCCTCAGACACAAAGTACCTCATATGGTCTCTAAAGTTACTTCCAGCCCTCACATGCTTTGATTTCTCATTTTACCTGGGTCAAATTCTCTGTAGGAATGAAATAGAAGATTGAGTTAGGACAGGGGAAAAAAATCTGTAAATTTTTACTTGTATTTATCTTGAAAATACATCCCACAAACCCCCTTGAAACTTGTTTTGAGAAACCAAAGATTTTTCAAGTTTGTTGTTTCAGAGGAGGCAAAATTCTATACAGAAGACTTAATGATATATATTTAATTGCAAATCATTAGAGAAATACCAGGCAGTTGGTTGAAGCTAAGAATTTGAAGCATTGCTAAGTAACTACTATCCTATATAAGTAATTAATTATGGCTAAAATCATTCCAAAGATTTGAGTCAGGAAGACAGAAACAACAAGTATAATCTGATAGAAGCAGAGCATGTAGACTTTCTGAAAATAGTAATTCTGCCTCTTATCTAGTTAATTCAAATCTTGACCTTGTCACAGCTATGAATATATTAAATACTAAATGCTAAATTTAGATTTAAAATTCTAACAAGACTACAATATGATGTTCTTATAAAAGCAAATACACACACTCCTCACTTATTGACTATCTCTTTTTCCAACATTTTCATTTACAAGAGTAAAAAATCTACTATCCAACTATTTTACTCATTAACGACATACATCTAGCAGTAACAAGTGCCTAAATGTGAGGGAAGAGTAATATTGGCTGTGATGATTAAGGTTATGTGTCAACTTGGCTGGGTCATGATTCTCAGTGGTTTGGCGGTTATGTTGTTATTGTTAGGTGACATCGAGTTGTCTCTGACTCACAGCAACCCTATGCACAACATTGGCAGTTATGTAATGATGTAATTTGGCAGTTATGTAATGAGGTAGTTATCCTGTATTTTGTAATCTGATGTTGTCCTTCTCCATTTCTTCATAATGTCCATTTTTGCATAATGGCCTGGTCTTTGGAACCCAACCGTATCAATAAGTGAAAAGTGAGTGTATATAAAAAATAGAAAATTTGTTTTGGTGACATCAACTCCACTTTCAAATAGAATTCCCTACGATGGATTTAAAAGACCTAAATCTCATTTCTACATTTGTTTGAAATGAGAGGCACTCAAGATAAGGAAATATGTTATGATACTATTTCACTAGTATAGGCCCGAACTCATGAAATCTTGAATGACAATTTTCAACAGCAGTTGGGCTAAAGCCCAGATTTTAGAGAAATGCGTAATTTTTTTTTTTAAAAAAATTAAGATTTATGAACACCTAGAACCTATCTGTCCATCAGTATGAAATTTGAGAAATTTACAGAAAAACTTGAAGCAGGTTATGGAGACTGAGTTAATTCAAATACAATCAGAAGGTAGGACATGAAACTTATTAAAGTGATTTACTGACTGCTTCCCCAGCTATAGAAATTTTGGGAATTTTAAAGGGCTCTGAGAGATTAAATTAGTTGGATTCCTGATCAGACCCATACTTCATACTTCCTTACAGATGTGAGAGGCATATGAACAAAGTGATTGAAACTATAAGGGAAAATAAAGAACATAACTCACTAATTCAAGTATATGTCAAGATTTAGATTCAAACTAGACATAAATATTCAGTAATTGACAAGAGGAAGAATTGTTTTTATTTCCATGTTGTTGTTGTTGTTATATGCCATGGAGTTGTCTCTGACTCACAGCAACCCCTCCTTGGGTTTCTGAGATGGTATCACTATGGAAGTAGATTGCCCAACCTTCCTTCCAGGCAGTGGCTGATGGGTTTGAACAATCAACCTTCTGGTTAGTAGTCAAGTGCCTTAGACTACTACCAGAGGCTCTTTTAAATCACAGGTTTTCAAAAAATTGCACTATGCTTAAAATGAATTAACAGCTTCAGAAGGGATTTGTAGATTTGTATGACTATGCAGGGGTGGACATTTGTTATTTACCTCTCCAACATCCATCTCCCCTTCTTTTGGTAATAGCCTCAATTTTTCATTGGGATTCACTTCTTCCCCATTATCAGTCCATCATGAGACTCCATGCAGGCTCTGAGGTGGAACATGTGTTTAGACATGTGACTCAGGGCTGACCAATCACAGTGCCACCACACTTTGGTCACAGTGTCTGGACAAATGATGGATATTACCAATATATATCTAATAATAGTGAATGGCTAGGCATTGGAGGAGGTTACTGAAAAGAACCCTCTATCCTTATACCAAACCTAGGAGGGTGTAAGGAAGTAGCTTCTGCCATAGCAACTTTGCTACCTTGAGAGGATAGTGGGGAGCTGCTAGGTACCATTGTAAGAAGAATGAGAATGAAGAGAGCCAAAATCTGGAGAGAAACTGAGTCTTGAAGACTGCGTTAGCCAGGATCAAGCTATGCCTGATGTCAGCTGACCTCAGATTTTGAGCCATGTGAAGCAATAAAATCCTGCTTACTGGCATCTCGAGTTTCATTTCCTATCACTTGGAGCAAAATAATTTTAACAGATTCTACGTATTTTGCTTTACGTTGCCTTTGAAGAATATATCTTAGGATATTTTTAGTATCAAACGGATGCCTCTTTGTTTTATTTCAAGAAGAACTAATTGATCTGAAAATAACTGTACTAGACAATGCTAGTGAGTTAAATAACTCCTGGGGTACCATACACAGTCACTACCCAACAAAGGATGTAATATCCTAGATTTGAGAGAAAAGTGTATCCCAGTTCTCTGGGATCTAATTTTGGGCAATCAGGTGCTAAGAAAGGCATCTGACAAAAAAAAAAAAAAAAAAATTTACTGAAGTTAATTGTGAGCTAAATTTGAATTAGAATTGAGATGTGTCCTATTTGAAAAAAAAACATATCACAGTTATCAAGAATATTTTAGTAAATTAAATATCACTATTCTCATTTACAGGAAGTGGCATATGATCTAGAACCAATGGTAATGAAGGAAGAAGTCAAAGCTGCAATGAAAGAACTGGCGAAGAACAAGGCTTTGGGAATTGATGGCATACTGATTGAGATATTTCAACAAACAGATGCCCCATTGGAGGCACTCACTCAGTTATGCCAAGAGATTGGAGGACAGCTACC
>NW_006921937.1:2555428-2559948 GCF_000298275.1 Orycteropus afer afer
CGGTGGCTGCGATGATGGGCTCAAGTATAGCAGGGATTGTGGGGCTGGTGCGGGATCGGGCAGTGTTTCGTTCTGCTGTGCACGGGGTCGCTATGGGTCGGAAACGACTCGATGGCACTTAACAACAACAACAACATTCTCATTTAAGAAGCTCTGATGGTTTAGTGCCTAAGGCATTTAACTGCTAACCAGAAGGCTGGCAGTTCAAACCCAACAGCCACTCCACGAAAGGCAGACTAGGCAATCTATTTCCATAAAGATTTATTGCCATGGAAACACAATGGAGGTCTCTATGAGTTGGAATCAACCCAATGGCAGTGGGTTTGGTTTTTTGGTTATTTTTAATTCTCAATTACTTGATCAATGACTAGCATGAAACCTATAACTATATTTCAATGAAATTGCAAGACTTATTTGGCAGTTCCTTCAAAAGTTCAATTATATGATCTAAATGTTGTTGTTGTTGTTATGTGCCATCAAGTAGGACATAACTCATAGCAACCCCTCCTTGGATTTCTGAGGCAGTATCACTACGGAAGTAGATTGCCCCATCTTCCTTCCAAGGAGTGGCTGGTGGGTTTGAACCACCAGCCTTCTGGTTAGCAGTCAAGTGCCTTGGGCACTATGCTACCTAGTAATTCCACTCATAGGTATACCTAGAAGATATGAAAGCATGGACTCAAACAGATACATTTACATCAGTGTTCTTTGTAGCATAATTCACAACAGCAAAAAGGTAGAAAAACAGTCAAACATCCATCAACAAGTGAATGGATAGATAAAATACATACATAAAGTAGAATATTATTCTGCTGTAAAGAACAGGTAGGGGGAAGGCCAGGAAGTGAGCAGACTGGTTTGGAACAACTAAGGGAGATGAACTTGTCTGTCAGTTTGTCATACTGTGGTGGCTTGTGTGTCACTGTGAGGCTGGAGACTGTGCCACCAGTGTTTCAAATGCCAGCAACATTGCCCATGGTGGATGGGTTTCAGCAGAGCTTCCAGACTGAGACAAACTCAAAGAAGGAAAGGCCATCCACTTCTCAAAGAATTGGCCAGTGAAAACCTTATGAATAGCAGTGAAACACTATCTCATATATTACCAAACAACTTTATGAATAGCCCAGAAACATTGTCAATACAGTGCCAGAAGATGAGCCCCTCAGATTGGAAGGCACACAAAGTACAACTGGGAAAGAGTTGTCTCATCAGAGTAGAACTGGCCATGATATGGATAAAGTATCGCTTTCAGGACCTCAATTTGTTGATGTGGCATAACTCAAAATGAGAAGAAACAGCTGCAAACATCCATTAATAGTAAGAACATGGAATGTACAAAGTATGAATCTAGGAAAATTGGAAGTTGTCAAAAAATGAAATGGAACATGTAAAGATAGATATCCTAGGCATTAGTGAGCTAAAATGGACTGGTTTTGGCCATTTTGAATCAATCATATGATCTACTATGCCAGGAATGACAAATTGAAGAGGAATGGTGTGATATTCATCATCACAAAGAATGTGTCAAGATCTATCCTGAAGTACAATACTCTCAGTAATAGGATAATATCCATATGCCTACAAGGAAAGCCAGTTAATACTACTACTATCATTCAAATTTACACACTAACCACCAAAGCCAAAGATGAGGAAATTGAAGATTTTTACCAGCTTTTGCAGTCTGAAGTTGACTTAACATGCAATCAAGATGTGTTGGTTATCACTGGTGATTGGAATGAAAAAATCGGGAACAAAGAAGAATCACTGGTAGCTGGAAAATTTGACCTTGGTGATAGAAATAATGCTGGAGATCGCATGATAGAATTTTGCAAGATCAACAACTTATTCATTGCAAATACCTTTTTTCAACAACGCAAATGGTGGCTGTACACATAGCCTTCACCAGATGGAATACACAGAAATCAGATTGACTACATCTGTGGCAAGAGGTAATGGAAAAGCTCAATATCTTCAGTCAAAACAAGGCCAGGAGCTGATTGTGGAACTGACCACCACCTGCTCATATACAAGTTCACCTTGAAGTTGAAGACAATTAAAACAAGTCCATGAAAGCAAAAATATGACCTTGATTATATCCCTCCTGAATTTAGAGACCATCTAAAGAATAGATTTGATGCATTGAACACCAATGACCGAAAACCAGAAGAATTGTGGAACAACATCAGGAATATCATCCATGAAGAAAACAAGAGGTCATTAAAAAGACAAGAAAGGAAGAACAGACCAAAATGGATGTCAGAAGAGACCATGAAACTTGTTCTTGAATGGAGAGTAGCTAAAACAAATCAAAGAAATGGCAAGATAATAGAGCTGAATAGAAGATTTCAAAGAGCAGCTTGAGAAGACAAAGTCAATTATTATAATGAAATGTGCAAAGACATGGAGTTGGAAAGCCAAAAGGGAAGAGCATGCTCAGCATTTCTCAGCTGAAAGAACTGAGGAAAAAAATTAAGCATCAAGTTGCAATATTGAAAGATTCTATGGGCAATATATTGAATGATGCAGGAATCATCCAAAGAAGAGGGGAGGCATATATAGTCACTGTACCAAAAAGAATTGGTAGGTGTTCATCCATTTCAGGAGGTGGCATATGATCAAGAAACAATGGTATTGAAGAAAGAAGTCAAGCTGCACTGAAGCTTGACTTCTTTCTTCAATAATGATGGAATTGAGGTGTTTTTCAAAAAATGGATGCCATGCTAAAGGCACTCACTTGGCTATGCCAAAAGATTTGGAAAACAGCTACATGGCCAACTGACTGGAAGAGATCCATATTTGTACCTAGTCCAAAGAAAAGTGATTCCACAGAATGTGGAAATTATCAAACAATATCATTAATATCACATGCAAATAAAATCTTACTGAAAATAATTCAAAAAACGGCTACTGCGGTATATTGACAAAGAACTTCCAGACATGTGACGTGGATTTAGAAGAGGACATGGAGTGAGGGTTATCATTGCTGATGTCAGATGGATCTTGGCTGAAAGCAAGGAATACCAAAAAGATGTTTACTTGTGTTTGATTGACTATGCAAAAGCATTTGATTGTGTAGATCATTACGAATTGTAGATATCATTGAGAACAATGGGAATTTCAGAACACTTAATTGTACTCATGAGGAACCTGTACATAGACCAGGAGGCAGTCATTTAGACAGAACAAGGGGGCTGCATGGTTTAAAATCAAGAAGGGAGTGCATCAGGTTCATGTCCTTTCACCATACATATTCAATTTGTATGCTGAGCAAATAATCCAAGAATCTGGACTATATGAAGAAGAATGTGGCATCATGATTGGAGGAAGACTCATTAACAACCTGAGATATGCTACTTTGCTTGCTGAAAGCGAGGATTACTTGAAGCCCTTTCTGATGAAGATTGAAGACTACAATCTGCAAAATTGATTGCACCTCAATATAAAGAAAATAAAATTCCTCACAACTGGACCAATAAGCAACATCATGATAAATGGAGAAAAGATTGAAGGTGTCAAAGACTTCATAATACTTAGTTCTACCATCAGCATCAGTGAATATCAAACAATGTATAGCATTGGGAAAATCTGCTTCAAAAGACTTATTTCAAGTGCTGAAGAGCAAGGCTATCTCCTTGAAGACTAAGCTATGCCTGACACCAGCCATGGTATTCTCAATCACCTCATATACGTGTAAGAGCTGGACAATGAATAAGGAAGACGGAAGAAGAGTTGATGCTTTTGAGTCGTGGTATTGGCAAAGAATGCTGAAAGTACCATGGACTGCTAAAAGAACTAACAAATTTGTCCTGGACAAAGTGCAGCTGGAATGCTCCTTGGAAGTGAGAATGGCCAGACTTAGTCTCACCTACTTTGGTCATGTTGTAAGAAGTGACCATTCCCTGGAGAAGGATATCATGCTTGGCAAAGTGGAAGAACAACAAAAAAGGAAAAGGGCTCAGGTATAGCAAGGATCAGGAGGCTGGGACAGGACTGGATAGTATTTTGTTCTGCTGTACAGAGGGTCACTATGAGTCAGAGACGACTTGATGGCACCTAACAACAACAACAACAACAAACAAAGAGCAATGAAGATCTGATGTATGTTATGACATGGATGAACCTTGAAAGCATTTTGTTAAGGGATATGTGTCATACACAAAATGACAAATATTATATGATCCCACTTACATAGAATATCTAGAATAGGCAAACATATAGAGACAAAAGTTTCCAGGGTCTTGGGGGAGGGGAAAAGGAGGAGTTATTGCTTAAGAAGTTCTGAGTTTCTTTTTAGGGTGATGAAAAATACTTGGAAATGGATGATGTTGATGGTTGCACAACATGATGAATGTAATTAATGTTAGTGAATTGTATATTAAAAAGTTGAAATGGCAAAGTTTGATTATTTATTTGTTATGTGCCTTCAAGTCGGACCCAACTCAGTGACCCCTCCTTGGGTTTCTGAGGCAGTATCACTAAGGAAGTAGATTGCCCAACCTTCCTTCTGAGGAGTGGCTGGT
>NW_006921937.1:2560263-2561270 GCF_000298275.1 Orycteropus afer afer
TAACCAGAAGGCTGGTGGTTCAAACCCATCAGCCACTCCTTGGAAGGAAGGTTGGGCAATCTACTTCCATAGTGATACTGCCTCAGAAATCCAAGGAGGGGGTCACTATGAGTCAGGTCCGACTTGATGGCACATAACAACAACAACAGTGGAAAAACTTGAATGAAAACAGTGAGTACAGAGACGTTCGGAGTTGCGGACTATCAGCCACTCTGACAAGACCAACAGCCTGAATATTTCCAAGTGGTGTTGGAACCTGAGAATTGACCTAAAGATCAGTCCTGGGCACCAAGGGCTGCAGGGACAACTGCTCTCGTGACTAGGAAGGGAAATAGCAAGGAGGGAGACAACCTGAGCAGTGGACTTTCTGCTGTCCAGAGGGCACAGCCATTTTGATTGTTTACACATGGCAGCCGTTTTGGATATTTAAAGTGACCAAGGATGCAGCCATTTTGATGTTTACAAGTGGCAACCATTTTGGATTTTAAAGTGATAGCATTCTCATTTGGATTCCAGGGACCTAAGAAAAGGCTCTGTTTGCCAGGGTTGGCAAGGACATATGAGAGGCCAACAAAGGAAAGGAAACAGGTGGTGAGTATAAGTGCTGTCAACTAGTGAATAGAAGAGCACAGCACAGTACCCTGCCTGTATAGATAACATACAAACAAAACAAAGAAAACGAAAATTGTGGGTGAGTCACTCCAACATATAATCATCAATTAAATATAAACACTAAAACATCACAACGCCTCAGAGACAGCAGAGCATCACAGTCTGCACAAAGAAGCAAAATAAAGCAGGGAAAACAAGGGACCAGGATACAGACCCAAAACACATCCCTGAAGAAGATGCAGCATTGGAACTCCCTTATAAGGAATTCAAAAGAATTATATTTAGGTATCTTCAAAGGACTGAGAGACAGACCAAGGAAAACACAGACAAAACCCTAGAGGAATTTTGGAAGAAAATACAAGAACAAAATGACAAAATAAATGAAAAATTAGAAA
>NW_006921937.1:2561885-2562431 GCF_000298275.1 Orycteropus afer afer
AACTACAAGATAGAATGGACTGTTCTAAACTTGGGAAGAAAACTATAAATCACAGGGTAACCTCAAAGAAAATTGATAAACCTTCACATCAAAATGAAAAAGAAGATCAGCATAAATATTCAGCAAATACTAAAACAATAGCAAAGAAGGAAGTGATAACATGATTCATAAACAAAGCAAGCTCAGCATAGAATGTTATATGGAACAAAAAAATCGACACAATGAAAAAGCACATGACAAAAATGAAAGCAACAAATTCATATTTGCTGATAATTACATATCTGGCAAAGGACTAACCTCTAAGATTGGTGGAAAACTCCAATGCCTCAACACCAAAAGAATTAACAATCCAATTGAAAAATGGGCAGAAGACACGAATAGACACTTCCCCAAGGAGGATATTCAGGTGGTCAGCTAATATATGAAAAGATGCTCACAATCATTGGCCATCAGAGAGATGTAAATCAAAACAACAATGAGCTATACCGTCTCACCCCAGCACTGATGGCAAGGTTCAATGAGACAGAAAATAACAAATGCTGGTGG
>NW_006921937.1:2563160-2570379 GCF_000298275.1 Orycteropus afer afer
TGTATTTCACTGTACATAAATTATATTTCAATAAAATGTGTTAAAAAAGAAAAATGAGATACAAAAGAGATTAAATAAGCAAGTAAGAAGCAGAGATGGGGGAAGACAGATGTCACACCACATGAAGATCACCAAGGAGCCAAGGAACGAGGACCTTCCCCCAGACCAAGAGAGAGAAAGTCTTATCCTAGAGCCCGCGCCCTGAATTGGGTGGGACATCGAGCTTCCTAAAGGGTGTTCTCTATTCAGTGTAGAAGGATTACATTAGACCTCGATTCTTCAAAGTGACCAAAAATGAAGCTACTTACTGGGAGCGAGACACACACACAAGAAGGCTTCTGAAAATTTTTTTAGGAGGAATGAATTTTTCACATCTAGCAAATTATACTGCAAAAGTATCAGACAGAATTCTCATAGCATTGGTATATTGTGTCTCAAAGTTTTAATATGTTAATTTCTAAGTTAACAATCATAAATAATCAACTGAAAAAGATCCTTTGTTGATGTCTTCAAAACCTACATGATCTACTAACATTTAGAGCTTTTGTTTCTCATTAGTGGAAGAAAATAATCTGTATTATGCCAAACCAATCATCAGCAAAATAGTTGTTAGTTACATGGTAGCTACAGAAAAACATTCTATATCCACGTTAAATGCAACACTTTAGTCTTAACATTCCATTTGCTTTATTTTCTCCAAATAGGAAAGGTAATTAAGGCTTTCATAAGCTCTTTTTTAGAATGACCAACAATTATATCAGAGAACAGTCATGTTATTTATTTATTCAGCACTTTACTCCTCACTCTTGCATGGAAACTTGACTGTTTACCACAAAGATAAATGTCTACTAATCAAAAAAAGAAAAAAAAAGATTAGTTTTGCCTTATGAAATGCTGAAGGTGTAAAATAGTGATGACAGATGTCTTAGTCATCTACTGCTGCTATAACAGCAATACCACAAGGAGGTGGATTTAACAAACAAATTTATTTTCTCACAGTTTAGGAGGCTGAAAGTCCAAATTCGGGAAACTGTCCCTAGGAAATGCTTCTCTGTTCAACCTGAGAGAAAATTCTTGTCTCTTTCAGCTTCTCTTCTTAGGTTCCTTGGAGATCTCCATGTGATGTCAGTCTTTGCCCATTTATGCTTGCTTGCTTCTGTGCCTAATCTACTTTTTCATGTCTCAAAAGTGATTGCCTTAAGAACACTCTACACTGATATAATCTAATCTCGTTAACATAACAAAGAAAGCGTTAGCAAATGGGATTATATCCACAAGTACAAACCAAACCAATCAAACCTCTTTCTGCTAATTCTGACATATAGTCACTATATAGGACAGAGTAGAACTGTCTGTAGCATTTCCAAGGCTGTAATCTTTACGGTAGCAATTGCCCCACCTTTCCGCCACAGAGCGGCTGGTGGACTCAAACCACCAAATTTAAGTTATGTACTTTAATTTTTTCATCTACCCTCTGAAGTAGGTTTTAGTAACTATGTTCTTTTATAGATGATGTATGAGTGTTTCCCACCATTCAGCTGTCAGTTTGTTACACTGTGGTGGCTTTCATGTCATAGTGAGGCTGAAAGCTATACCAGCAGGGTCACCCATGGTGGAGAGGTTTCAGCAGAGGTTCCAGACAAAGATAGACTGGGAAGAAGGATAGGGCTATCCATGTCTGAAAACATTGGCCACTGAAGACCTTATGAACAGCAGTGAAATACTGCATGATATGTTACTGGAAAACTTTATGAATAGCCATGAAATTTTGACTGATATACCTGAAGATGAGCCCCTCAGTTTAGAAAACCAAAACTCAAAATACAGCTAGGGAAGAGCTGCCTCCTCAAAGTAGAGTCAACCTTAATGACATGAGTAGAGTAAAGCTTTTGGGACCTCCATTTGCTGATGTGGCATGACTCAATGGGAAGAAACATCTGCAAACATCCATTAATAATTGGAATGTGAAATGTACAAACTATGAACATAGGAAAATTGGAAGTTGTCAAAAATGAAATGGAATGCATAAAGATCAACATCCTAGGCATTAGTGAGCTGAAATGGACTGGTATTGGCCATTCTGAATCAAATACCCATATGGTCTGCTATATCAGAATGACAAATTGAAGAGGAATGGAGTTGCTTTCATTGTCAAAAAGAACATTTCAAGATATCTCCTGAAACACAATACTGTCAGTGATAGCATAATATCCATATGCCTACAAGGAAGACCAGTTAATACCACTACTATTCAAATCTGCACCCCAACCACGAAAGCCAAAGATGAAGAAATTGAAGATTTTTTACCAACTTCTGTAGTGTGAAATTGACAAAACATGCATTGAAGACATATTAATAATTATTGGTAATTGGAATGAGAAAGTAGGAAACAAAGAAGAATCATTAGTAGTTGGAAAATATGGCCCAGGTGTTAGAAATGAAGCTGGAGATTGCATGATAAAATTTTGCAAACTAAAGACTTATTCATTGAAAATATTTTTTTAAAAAACAAACAGTGGGATACATGTGGACCTTGCCACATGGAGTACACAGAAATCAGATTGACTACATCTGTGGAAAAGAGGCAATGGAGAAATTCAGTATCATCAGTCATAACAAGGCCAGGAGTTGACTGTGGAACAGACCATCAACTTCTTATACACAAGTTCAAGTAGAAGCTCATGAAAATTAAAATGAGTCCATGAGGGCCAAAATACGACCTTGATTAAACCCTACCTGAATTTAGAGACCATCTGAAGAATAGATTTGATGCATTGAATACCAGGGACCAAAAACCAGATGAGTAGTGGGATGGCATATAGAATATCATACATGAAGAAAGCAAGAGGTCATTAAAAAGACTGGAAAGGAAGAAAAGACCAACATGGATGTCAGAAGAGACTTGGAATCTTGCTCTTGAATGAAGAGTAGCTAAAGCAAATGGAAGAAATAGCAAGATAAAAGAGCTGAACAGATTTCAAAGAGCAACTTAAGAGGGTAAAGTATTATAATGAAATATGCAAAGACCTGGAGTTAGAAAAACAAAAGAGAAGAACATGCTCAATATTTCTCAAGCTGAAAGAACCGAAGAAAAAGTTCAAGCCTTGAGTTGCAATATTGAAGGATTCTATTGGCAAAATATTGAATGATGCAGGGAACATCAAAAGAAGATGGAAGGAATACAGTCACTGTAACAAAAAGAATTGATCGATGTTTACCCATTTCAGGAGGTAGCATATGATTAAGAACGAATGGTATTGAAAGAAATCAAAGCTGCACTGAAGGAATTCATGAAAAACAAGGCTCCAGGAATTGATGGAATACCCATTAAGATGTTTCAAGATAGATGCAGTGCTAGAGGCATTTATTCATTTATGTCAAGCAATTTGGAAGACAGCTACCTGGCCAATTGACTGGAAGAGATCGATATTTGTGGCCATTCCAAAGAAAGGTGATCCAACAGAATGTGGAAATTATCGAGCAATATCATTAATATCAAATGCAAGTAAAATCTTGCTGAAGATAATTCAAAAACAATTGTAGCAGTATATTGACAAGGAAGGAGCTCTGGTAGCGTAGTGCCTAAGGCACTTGATTGCTAACCACAAGGCTGGCAGTTCAAACTCACCAGCCACTCCTCAGAAGAAAGGTGGGGCAATCTACTTCCATAGTGATACTGCCTCGGAAACCCAACGAGGGGTCGCTGTGAGTCGGGTCCGACTCAACGACACATAACAACAACAACAACATTGACAAGGAACTTCCAGAAATGCAAGCTGGATTCAGAAAAGGATGTGGAACAAGGGATATCATTGCTAATGTCAGCTGGATCTTGGCTGAAAATAATACCAGAAAGATGTTTACTTGTGTTTTATTGACAATGCAAAAGCATTCAACTGCATGGATCATAACAAATTATGGATAACATTGAGAAGAATGGGAATTCCAGAGTACTTAATCGTTCTCATGAGGAACTTCTACATAGACCGAGAGGCTGTTGTTCAAACAGAATAAGGGGATATTGTCTGGTTTAGAATCAGAAAGGGTGTATGTTGGGGTTGTATCATTTCACCATATTGTATGCTGAACAAATAATCTGAGAAATTGGACTGTACAAAGAAGAACACATCAAGATTGGAGGAAGAATCATTAACAACCTGGGATATACAGATGGCACAACCTTGCTGCAAGTAAAGAGGATTTGAAGCACCTACTGATGATGATCAAAGACTGCAGTCTTCATCATGGATTATACCTCAAGATAAAGAAAACAAAAGTCTTCACAACTGGACCAGTAAGCAACAGCATGATAATTGTCAAGTTCAATCTTGCCAGGAATTTCATTTTACTTAGATCCACAGTCAACATCCATGGAAGCAGCAGTCGGGAAATCAAATGTCATATTTCAGTGGGCAAATCTGTGGCAAAAACCTCTTTAAAGTGTTCAAGTGCAAAGACATCACTTTGAAGACTAAGGTGTACCTGACCCAAGTCATGGTATTCTCAATTACCTCGTATGTGTGTGAAAGCTGGACAGTGAATAAGGAAGACTGAAGAAGAGTTGATGCCTTTGAATTGTGGTGTTGACGAAGAATACTGAAAGTAGTGTTGACTGCCAGAAGAACAATTACATCTGTCCTGGAAGAAGTGCAGCTAGAATGCTCTTTTGAAGCGAGAACGACCAGACTTCGTCTCACCTACTTTGGTCATGTTGTCAGAAGGGACCATCCCCTGGAGAAGTATATCATATTTGATAAGGTAGCGGGTCAGTGAAGAAAGGGAAGACCCCTCAACAAGATGGATTGACACCATGATTATAATGATGAGATGACACATAGCAAGGATTGGGAGGCTGATGCAGGATGGGTCAGTGTTTCATTCTGTTGTACACAGGTTGCTATGAGTTGGAGCAGACTCGATGGCACCTAACAATAACAACATCAGTGTTTCCCTAAAATAAATGGAAATCTGACTATAGTGGCTTCTGTAAGTAAGGTGTTTACTTTTTCCTTGTAATAAGTCAAGAGCAGGAAGACCAGATCAGCTACCACCTGAACAAAATTGAGGTTTCATTAGTAATAAAAAAAATAATGAATTGATATTGAGGAGGCAACTAGCAGTGTCTTTGCTTCCTTGGTGAGCTTCATGTGGCATCAATATTTCTCCATTTGAAGAAAGGTTAAGTAGCATACCAAATGTACATAATCAGCAAGAAAAAAAAAAAAAAAAAAAAAGAAGTGTGGTGGCCTCTGTGCTGCTCTGACAAAAATATACAACAAATGGGATGGCTTTAACAAACAGGAGTTTATTCTTACAATTTGGAGGTTTTATGTCCGAGTTGGCTGGGTGAAAGCCCCTCAACCTTCGGTTGAAGATCTGCCTCCTGCGCCTGGCCTACTGAAACTGGAGGCTTTCTTTCACTCAGCTGCTATCTATGCTGCTGAGGCTGACAAACCCAAGGTTTACAAGTACAAAGGCACAGTCCCGATGTTACCAAACCACACAGCAGACCATTGATTCAAGTGCATTGAAAGTCCCAAGGTCGGCAGAGCATGGCAGGCTGCTGAACAAGGACACAGCTCCAAGCAGGGTTCAAACATGACATAAGCTAGAGACCAGTCCCAAAGCTGTCTCTTATATACGGGAAGCAGACCACATACCCAACACAGCTACTCAGCTGTTCCAATAGATTCCACCATGGGGAATAACTACATTCAGCTGCCCAGCCACTCAACCAGGCCCAGCTACCTTGACATACAAATAGAACCACCACAGTAACGAATTAAACCTGGGACTGATTGCAAAGCCAATGTTTTTCCCACTACAGTATAATGAGTTTGGATGGGGGGCTAGAGTTCTAAAGGGGTTGGGTAGTAGCCAGAGTACAGATTACTTTAGATAAAGTTATCAACATTTAGTGGTAGTTACCAAAATAGACCATCATTTCCACTTCTTCATGTTTTGCCAGTAACCACCACTACCACTAAGGTGGCATGAGGGGTTTGCACTAGACTACTAATTGAAAGTTTGGCAATTTGAACCCACCCTGCAGCAATCCAGCAGTGCAAGAAAGGCCTGGCAAACAGTTTCTATAAAGATTACATCAAGAAAACCCTATGAAGCAGTTTTACTCTGTGACACATGGGGTCACCATGAATAGAAATCAACCCAAAGGCAACAGATTTGTTCTTTGATTCACTACTACCACCACGTCCATCGTCATCCACCTGACTTTCAGCACCATCATGGCTATTCTTAACTTTCTGAACAAGTTTATAAAATCTCTTCCTTCAAAGGATATTTTCATTGGAAACAAGATAAATGCCAGCAGATGTGAACATCAATTGTTCTTCACACAAAAGCCTTCCTTTAAGTTGGTAATTAGAGGGCTTTTTTTTTTTTTTTTTTGGAGTAGACAGTGGGTCAGGGAGCAAATTAGGAGAGATAAGCACATTTATGAGAAGGAAAGAGAAGAGTGTGGTTAGCATCTTGCTAAAAATCTATTTCTCACTCCCTGTTTGAAGAAAGCTTCACTTTTCTGAGTGATAAAAATTTTATTATATTTTAACCAACACTCTTTGTTGTTAGGTTGGCTTTGACTCATAATGACCGTAAGTACAACACAATGAAACACTGCCCAGTCCTACGCCATCCACACAATTATCGCTGTATTAGAATCTTCCTCTTTTCCCTGACCCTCCACTTTACCAAGCTGATACCCTTCTCCAGGAACTGGTCCCTCCTTATAACACGTCCAGGGGACATGAGAGGAGGAAGTCTCTCCATCTTCACTTCAAAGGAGCATTCTGGCTGTACTTTTTCCAAGACAGTTGGTTGTTCTTCAGGCAGTCCATGCTATATTCAATATTTTTTTGCCAACACCATAATTCAAATAAGTCAATTCTTCAATCTTCCTTGTTCATTGTCTAGCTTTCACATGCATGTGATGTGATTTGAAGATACCACAGTTTGGGTCACATGCATGTCAGTTCTCCAAGTGACATCTTTGCTTTTAAAGATGTTAAAGTGGTGTTTTGCAGCAGATTTGCCAAATACAGATCTTATGAAAGCATGTTGTTGTTGTTGTGTGCCGTCGAGTCGGCCCCGACTCATAGCCACCCCTCCTTCGGTTTCCGAGGCAGTATCACTACGGAAGTAGGATTGCCCAACCTTCCTTCCGAGGAGTGGCTGGTGGGTTTGAACCGCCAACCTTCTGGTT
>NW_006921937.1:2576009-2592556 GCF_000298275.1 Orycteropus afer afer
AAAAAAAAAAAAAAAAACATGCTGGCAGATAACTTCTTTGAGCATGTAACATTTCCCCACCTAATTATCAGTATGGCTCAGGTCTAAATTTACTAAATGTAATGTAGTAATTAATAAATAAAATGTATGTTTATATTTTCTTTTTAATTTTGAAGCAGTCACAAACTCACAGAAAATTACTAGTATATTATAAAGAATTATTTTTTCCCTAATCCATTCGTGAATATGGCAATCTGATTCCCATCACCTCTAAACATTTTTGTATATATTTCCTACAAACAATGAATTCTTCTATGGAACTGGAGGGGGGAAAAAAAAACCACTGTTGCCACTGAGTCCATTTCCATTCACAGCAACCCCATGTGTTACAGAGTAGCACTGAGCTACATGGGCTTCTCTTGGCTGTAATCCTTCTGAAAGCAGATTGTCAGACCTTTCTTCCATGGTGCCGCTGGATGGGTTCAAAGTGCCAACTTCTAGTAGCCAAGAATAAGCCATTGGTACCGCTCAGGGACTAGACCATGTTTTTGTTGTAAGTGCTGTGCAGTCAATTCTGACACAGAGAGACCTCTATAGGACAGAGTAGAACAGTATTTGGCTGTTAACCAAAAGGTCAACAATTGAACCTACCAGCTTCTCCATGAGAGAATGATGAGGCACTTTGCTTCTGTAAAGATCAACAGCCTTGGAAACCATATGACACAATTCTACTCTGTCCTAGTGGGTCTCTATGAGTCGGAATCAACTCAATGGCAGTGGGGTTTTTTTTTTTTTTTTGGTTCATCATTGTGGGAGCAGATCACCAGTAATTTCCTCCTGCAGAGGTGCACAGGTGGGTTCCAATCACCTTCAGTTAGCAGCTGAGTGATTCAATCATTATGCTCCAGGACTCCTTAGAACCATAATAAAAACCAAACCTGTTGCCATGGAGTCAATTCCAACTCCTAGTGACCCTATGGGATAGAGCAGAACTGTCCTATAGGATTTCCAAGGATGTAAATCTTTATGGAAGCAGACAGCCTCATCTTTCTCCCACCTAGAGGCTGGTGGGTTTGAATTGTGGACCTTTTGGTTAGCATCTGGGCATTTAACTACTGAGACACCAGGGCTCCATCTAGAACCATAATACAGGTATCAAAATCAGGAAATTAACCCTGATACACTACTATCATCTAACCATCCCAATAATACCTTTTATAGCTAAATGTTCAGAATCATGAATTGCACTGGATTTAATGGTCATTTCTCTTTGGTTCCCTTTAGCCTTTCACATATTTTCTTTGACTTTCCCAACCACGAATCTTCTGAAGATTACAGGCCAGTTACATTGTACATTGTTTCTTTGGTATTTTTTCCTAATGTGTCTTCATAATTAGATTCAGGTTATCATCTTTAAGGGGGATATCACAGAAGTTCTTCTAAATGTATCCTACCAGGTGACACAGGGTTTCAATTTGTTTCATTATTGATGAAGAATGATCACTTGAGTAAGGTGAGTGATGTCAGCCAGGCTTCCTCACTGTAAAGTTCTTTTTCCTTTTGCAATTAATAAATATTCTGTGGGGAATTACTTTGAAATTATGTAAATACTCCATTCCTCATTAGACTTTCATTCATTTATTTGTTCATTCATTGATTTATAACTTTATGGCTTCATTGTTCCCTGTTTGGTCCAATGAGTTCTGTTGTTAGGTGCCATCGAGTCATTTCTAACTCATAGTGACACTATGTACACCAGATCAAAATACTGCCCAGTCCTGTGACAGCCTCACGATCCTTGCTATACCTGAACCCCTTGTTGTAGTGTCTATCCATCTTGTTGAGGGCTTTTCCCTTTTTCGTTGACCCTCCACTTTACTAAGCATTATATCCTTCTCCAGGGAATGGTCCCTTCTGACAACATGACCAAAGTAGGTGAAATGAAGTCTGGTCATTCTAGCTTCCAAGGAATGTTCCAGCTGCACTTCTTCCAGGACAGTTAGTCCTTTTAGCAGTCCAAGCTACTTTCAGCATTCTTCACCAATACTACAACTCAAAAACATTGACTTTTCTTTGGTCTTCCTTATTCATTGCCTGGCTCTCACATGCATATGAAGTAATTGAAAATACTATGGTTTGTGTCAGGCACACCTTAGTCTTCAAGAAGATATCTTTGCTCTTCACCTGAAAGAGGTCTTTTGCAGCCAATTTGCCCAATGCAATATGTTGTCTGATATCTTGACTGCTGCTTCCATTGGTATTGGTGGTATAAGCAAGTAATATGAAGTCTTTGACAACTTCAATCTTCTCTCCATTGATCATGATGCTTATAGGTCCAGTTGTAAGGTTTTCTGTTTTATTTATATTGAGGTGTAATCCATACTGACTGTAGTCTTCAATCTTCACCAGTAAGTGCTTCAAGTCATCCTCACTTTCAGCAAGCAAAGTTGTGCCATCAGCATATCGCAGGTTGCTAATAAATCTTCCTCCAATCCTGAGGCCAGGTTCTTCTTTGTATAGTCCAGCTTCTTGAATTATTTGCTCAGCATACAAATTGAATAAGTAATGTGAAAGGATACAACACTGACACACTCCCCTTCTTGATTTTAAACCATGCAGTGCCCCCTTGTTCTATCCAAATAACTGCCTCCTGGTCTGTATACAGGTTCCTCATGAGTACAATTAAGTGTTCTGAAATTCCCATTCTTCTCAATGTTATCCACAATTTGTAATGATCCACACAATCAAATGCTTTTGTGTAGTCAATAAAACAGAAGAAAACATCTTTCTGGTGATCTTTGCTTTAAGTCAAGATCCATCTGACATCAGCAATGATGTCCCTCATTCCATATCGTCATCTGAAACCAGCTCACATCTCTGGAAGTTCTCTATCAATATACTGCTGCAACCATTTTGAATTATCCTCAGTAAGATTTTACTTGCATGTGATATTAATGATTTTGTTTGATAATTTCCACATTCTGTGGGATCACCTTTCTCTGGAATGGGTACAAATATGGATCTTTTCCAGTCAGTTGGCCAGGTAGCTGTCTTCCAAATCTCTTGGCATAGCTGAGGGAGTGCCTCCAGTGCAGCATCCCTTTGTTGAAATATCTCAATGGGTATTCTATCAATTCCCAGAATCTTGTTTTTTGCCACTTCCTTCAGTGCAGCTTCAACTTCTTCCTTCAGTACCACTGGTTCTTGATCATATGCCACCTCCTGAAATGGATGAACATCTAACAATTCTTTTTGGTACAGTGACTCTGTATGCCTCCCATCTTCTTTGGATGTTTGCAACTGTTTCTTCTTATTTTGAATCATGCCACATCAGCAAATGGAGGTCCCGAAAGCTGTACTTTATCCATATCATTAACCTCTACTCTGATGAGGCAGCTCTTCCCTAGTCATGTCTTGAGTGCCTTCCAACCTGAGGGGCTCATCTTCCAGCACTGTAGCCACAATATTTCCAGGCTATTCATAATGTTTCCCAGTAATACATGAGACAGTGTTTCACTGCTATTCATAAGGTTTTCACTGGCCAATTCTTTGAGAAGTGGATGGCCTCTTCCTTCTTCCGAGTCTGTCTCAGTCTGGAAGCTCCACTGAAACCCATCTACCATGGGCAACCCTACTGGTGTTTGAAACCACAAATGGCACAGCCTCCAGCCTCACAGCAACATGCAAGTTACCATAATATGACAAACTGACAGACAAGTTCATCTCCCTTATCTTCCTGCCTGAGGGCTCTCCTTCTTACCTGTTCTGGCCATTGGCTGGCTGCCGCTTCCTGCTTGGGGTCAGTCAGTGAGTTAGAATCTTTTATTATCATTATTTATTTTGATTTTCAAACTTTCCCAGCTTGACCAGTGGAAGCCTCTTCAAGCTACCTTCTGTCTTACACATGCCCACTTCATATTTTGATCAGTTCCTTTTCATGCTCAAGGTGCTCCAGGCTCATCTTGTCCCATCTTTAAAATCAACTATTTCTCAAATGAGCTCTGGTCTCTGTTAGTGGAAGATGGCTTTTAAAGACCAAAATCTGGATAATAAGATTGTCACTACTCCTAGGCATTTTGGTGGACAGGACTAGAGAATATATGCACATGCACACACATTTTCCTATAGCTATGCATTTCAAAAACTATTATTTCACATTGATTGATACATCAAATTCAATACCACAGGGTTCATTCTAGTTTTCTCTTCTCCACATTTGCAACTCCCTTCACCAACAGTGATAAATCTGCATTCTATTATCATCAATAGATAACAATTACTGATTTTATCAATCCTTCTGGATATAACCAACCCCCTCCCCTGGGCCACCGCCAAATACTGCCCTATACTCCACTTACATGTGCTCTGGCTTTCGACACTGTACAGATGCTCTCCTCACCCAGCCTGGCTCTACCACCCTGCACTTTTCTTATCACTGTACGGATGTCCTCCTCACCCTGCTTTGACTGACTGGATTGGCCAGTCTGTGGGGACACACTCCATATCCTGCTTGGGCTCTGCTACCCCACTGCAGGCCACTCATCTATGTGGTATGCTCCTTACCCTGCTTGCACTAGAACACAGCAAGCTGAGCTGCTCCTCTGTGAGGATGCCTCCTCAGCCTACTCAGAGACCAACGCCCCTTTCTGGGCCATTATCATTCCCTCACCCTGGCATCCATGCCTAATTCCACATAATGGAATTGTTTGGGAAGGAAAAAAGAACAAGTGGGCTTTTAGATTTGTAAGTAAATTCTTTTGTGTGCTTTTTTACTAGCTTTGGTATTAAAAACAAACTATATTCTTTGACAGAAAGACTAAGATAGATATTTTGAAAGCTTTCGGGTCATGGCCTTGTCTTTTTTTATGCCATCTGTTAAGGGCAATAAGTTAAAGGCTTCTGTGTGTCTTTAGAATACCAGATCCCAGCATAGTGGAAGGAATTCTCCCCTTGATAGATAAAGGAGAAGACCTGGAAAATGACCACTGTTGGCCTAGCCTTGGCACGAAAGAGAAGATGTGTCAAAACCAAATGCACTCCATAGATAAATGCATGGATGTTTCAGAGAAGCTCCAGGGCCTCTGGGCCTATGGCTCTTGTCTCCTTATCTGTCCTAGCTCCTTGACCCTCAAATATACTTTTCTTCTGCTGCACAAAAGATGAATTCCTGGGAGGTCTCATAATTTATCTTTAAAGCTTTGAAAGTAAATTTGGGCCTTGTGCTTAATGCACTACATAAATAAAACCCCTGCTGTTTAAGAGAGTGAGTTATTAATGGATTCTAAATGTTGTTTGTGAATTTGATGAAAATCTGGATTGTTACTTTAATCTGGATAGGAAACTCTAATGATTATTTTAAAAATATGAATTTTTAATAACTCAGCATGCTAATTTACACACATAGGAAGTGATAGAAGTTTGTATTAGTGTGTTGAGAGCTGTATTTTAAGAGAAAGACTCATTAACAACCTGTGATATGCAGACTACACAACCTTCCTTACTGAAAGTGGAGAGGACTTATAGTACTTACTGATGAAGCTCAATGACTGTGGCCTTCAGTATGGATTATACCTCAACACAAAGAAAACAAAAATTCTTACAAATGGGCCAATAACCAACATCATGGTAAATGGAGAAAAGATCAAAGTTGTCAAGGATATCTTTGTACTTGTATCAACAATCAACACTCATGGAAGCAGCAGTCAAGAAAGCAAATGGTGTAGTGCATTGGGCAAAGGTGTCACCTTGAGGACTATAGTGTAACTGACCCAAGCCATGTTATTTACAAAACACCTCCTATGCATGTGAAAGCTAGACAATGAATAAGGAAAACCAAAGAAGATTTGATATCTTTGAATTATGGTGCTGGCAAAGAATATTGAATATACCATTGTCTGCCAGAAGAATGAACAAATCTACCTTGGAAGAAGTACAGCTAGAATGCTTCTTAGAAGCAATGATGGTGGGACTTCATCTTACGTATTTTGAACATGTTATGAGGAGGCACCAATTTCTGGATATCATGCTTGGTAGAGGGTCAGTGAAAACAAGGAAGAAGCTAAATGAGATGGACTGACACAGAAACTACAACCATGGGTTCAAGCAAAACAATGATTGTGAGGATGGCACAGGACCAAGCAGTATTTTTTTTTTTTTTAATACATAAGGTTGCTGTGAGTTGGAATCGACTTGATGGCACCTAACAACAGTAACACAATTTTTAGAAAAATAAATAAGGTTATGATTAGGAGAAACCTTGGGTTCTTAATCTCTGTCCAACATGAAATTTAAAAAGAGATGAAACATTGTCCACTTCAGAAATTCCTTCCTCATAATACATTTAGAAGCTGTGTTGTGATTGTGGACAGGCCCTCTCCATTTTAGCCCCCTTGCTGCCTGGTGAGGCCAGGACTATTTGGACAACTGGGGATCTTATTTTCAGTTTTAGGGCTAGAAGCATTGAGGTTACAACTGGATATTTCCTTAACACAGAATCAAGGAAAACTGGAATCCTTCAGCCAGCCTCAAGACCGATCCAGAGTCCTATGGTTTTTGTTTCATTACGATCAAAGAACCAAAGAGGGTTAGACTGGGTTCTCTAGAGAAACAAAACCAGTAAAGCTTATACATATGTAGATATAGAGAAATTTATCTTAGGAAAATGGCTCACACACTTATAGAAGCTGGCAAGTCCAAAGTTCCTGGATCAAACATCAAGCTGGAGGCTTTTCCTGACTCTTGCAGCTGCAGGGGCTGAGGAGCTCAAGGCTGGCAGGCAGTGCACTGGCTGTTGACTCCAACAAATGACGAATCCAAGATCTCGAGGCTGAACGGTGGACTGTTCACTCATGGACAGTTGTAGGCAGCACAACAGAATCCTGATCCACAGAAGAAAGTCTCTTTTCCCAGGATGTCCATAGATATACTGGAAGCAGGCCACACCCCTAGGGAAACTCCCTTTCAACAGATTGCCTGCTCAAAACATAATCATCTGATCCCATTATGGGAATAACCACATCACAACAGCTTAAACCACACAGAATTGTGGTCCAACCAAGTTGACACACAGCTCCAACCATCACACAAAGTAAAACCTATCCCAAAAGGTCAGTCAGTTTCCATAGAGCAGGCCTCAAAATGGAGGGAGGAAAAAGAGGAATCCCATGAGTGTATAGCAAATAGCGTGAGGATGGTGCAGGACCAGGCAATAGTTTGTTCTGTTGTACACAGAATTTCTAGGAGTCAGAGCCGACTCAACAGCACCTAACAACAACAACGTGAGTGGGCAACTTGAATATGAGATCATTTACTAAACAAACTCTTTGAGGATAAATAAAACTATGCTCACTGAGTCCTTAACACACACACACACACACACAATGGCATAATTTCAGTGGATTAGTTTTCCTTCAAGAAATAATACAGATCATGGAAATCCCTAAGTGATTTTCATGAAAATTTTGGTGAAAAATAAGCAATTATTCTCCAAATGTTAGATTGCATAAGGAATCTTTTTTTTTAACAATGTAGTTTTCTTGGTGTCATTCCCAGAGATTCTGTTTCGAAGGGACCAAAGAGCATACTCTGAGAAAGAACAAATCAGGGAGACAAGAGGAATTGTGTTTTATGAGGCAATGACTGTTTAGAATGATGGAGGGATCGGGAACCCAAGACCCTAGCCCATGTACTACTACTTGCTAAAACAACAATGGCCAGGACTCCTTTGTAAAGAAAGAAATTTTAAATTAGAAAAGTAAAGTAGCTATATTACATTCAGTTTGAAAAATAGAAACAAGAAAAATCATAATGCAATTACTTTAGCATAATGACTCTGTTGTCAATTGTTACTGAGTTGGATCCAACTCATGGCGACCCCATGTGTGCAGAGAACTGCTCCACAGGGTTTCCAAGGCTGTGATCTTTCTGCAGTAGATCCCCAGGCTTGTCTTCCCAGGTGCTTCTGGGTGAGTTTGAATCACCCACTTTTCTGCTAGTAGTTGAGCACTTGACTGTGCTACCGAGCCACCACTCTAGTTTGATAACTTTTGTCTATTATTATTTTATTCTCATCTTCTTTTCAGATGCATAATTTTACAGTTATAATCTTAGGATATATATGTATAAAAATGTGTCTCCTTACTTTATTCACACATTCCTTATTCCAGATCTCTACCTGGTCTCCCTAAACATAACTATAAAGAGCCTGCATATTGTTGAACTGATCAGTTTCAAAATCATTTACCTTAATGCTTTGCTGTTATGATTAGTCAGAATCAACTCAACAGCAATGAGTGTTTCTTTCTTTTTTGTTGTTGCATATATAATTTACTTACAATTTTTGCTATGTTGAATACTTTCATTTTTATAACCTTTTTATGTTTTGGATTATGTTCTTAGGTATATTGCCCTCATACTGGAGTCTTGTTTTTTAACCAATGAATGTTCCCCTTACAATTTTCCTTTCAAAGTTAATGCTTAGGAGTAGTGTTTTAGCTGTAAGAGGAGAGATGTTGGGAGATAGGAAGCTATGGACTTTTCATTCAATCTAAGCTACAGGAGGATGTTAAGAGAGGAGGTTTTTTTTTTTTTTTTTCCCCATGAAGATTGCCCAGGTCTTTGGAATGACTACAAAAACAAAACAAAACAAACATAAGAATATCCCAGGGCTCAGAGAAGAGCTTGTGAAGCTAAAGAAAGGAAGCTTTTGGGAATGGAAGGAAAGAGGAAAAATGGGGCAATGAAATGCAACCTGAGAGCTTGAAAAATGCTAATAGCTAACATTAATTGAAAGCGTACTCTTGAGGACTTTGTGAAATCTGAATAAATACTACCCCTCTTCCCTGATCACAGGAGCTCTGGTGGCATGGTGCCTAAGGCATTTGACTGCTGACCACAAGGCTGGTGGTTCCTAGGAAGGAAGACTGGGCAATCTACTTCCATAGTGATACCGCCTCAGAAACCCAAGGAAGGGTTGCTATTAGTCAGATCTGATTTGATGGCAGTGAGTTTGAGTTTTTCCCTGATCACAAGTCTCTCTAATGGCATAGTGTTTTGGTTATCTAGTTCTACTCTGACAAGAATATACCACAAATGGGATGCTTGAACAAACATTTTATTCTCTTACTGTTTGGAGACCGAAGAAAGTTGATGCTTTTGAGTTGTGGTGCTGGCGAAGAATGCTGAAAGTACCATGGACTGCTAAAAGAACTAACAGATCTGTCCTGGAGGAAGTGCAGCCAGAATGCTCGTTGGAAGCAAGAATGGCCAGACTTCGCCTCACGTATTTTGGTCATGTTGTAAGAAGGGACCATTCCCTGGAGAAGGATGTCATGCTTGGTAGGGTGGAGGGTCGACGAAAGAGGGGGAGGCCTTGGCTGCAATGATGGGCTCAAGTATAGCAGGGATTGTGGGGCTGGCGTGGGATCAGGCAGTGTTTCGTTCTGCTGTGCATGGGGTCGCTATGAGTCGGAAACGACTCAATGGCACTTAACAACAAGAACAACAACAACTGTTTGGAGGCTTTAAGTCCAAGTTCAAAGTGCCAGGCTCTAGTGGCTGGTGAAAGCCCCTCAACCTTGGGCTTTCAGCTCTGCCTCCCACTCCCGGCCCACTGGAGGTTTTCTTCACTCAGACATCTGCTGGCTGCTGAGACTGACAAGCCCAAGGTTGACAAATAAAAGCACAGTCCTGATGTTACCAACCCACACGGCAGGCCATTAATTCAAGTCTATTGAAAGTTCCAAGGTTGGCAGAGCATAGCAGGCTGCTGAACAACAACATGGCTATGTGCAGTGTTCAAGTGTACCATTCCCAAAGCTGCTTCTTCTATACGGGAAATGGGCCACATCCCTAAAGCAGCTACACAGCTGCTTATGGTAGATCTCACCATGGAGTTGATTGCCAGTCTCATCATGGGGAATAACTACCTCAAGTTGCCCAGCCACTCAACCATGCACAGCCAAGTTGACATACAACTTTACCACATGTAGTGACTAAGGCATTTGACTGCTCACCAGAAGGTTGGTGGTTCAAACCCACCAGCCATTCTGTGGAAGGAAGACTGAGCAATCTACTTCTGTAAAGATGTACTGCCTCAGAAACCCAAAAGGGGTCGCTATGAGTCAGAATTAACTTGATGGCAGTGGGTTTGGTTTTGGTATTTCCCTGATCCCATTCTAAACAATCTGAGGAATCAGACAAAGAAGTGGCAGAGAGTGACCAAAATAGTAGCTTTGTTACTAATAAAGTTGGTGATGGGGAAAATTTCTTATTTCATGGCCACATCATAGATGTGCAAGGCTTTGCATGAATAGTTTTGCAGGTCTCCTGTCTATATAAATAATTAAATTTAAAATTATATTACAAAATCTATGTAAAAATTATATTACAAAATTTAAAATTATATTACAAAATCTGAATTTTGTAATCAATGCTATCGGTGAAGATTTAAAACAAATAATGAGTAACTTGCATATTTGTATGTAGCCCAGTCAGTAATTATAAAGAATCAATGTGGCACAACCTTACCTTCCAGAGAGGAGTTCCTTTTGCACAAGAAACACACATCTCTCATCTGTTGTTGTTATGTGCCATTGAGTCAGACCCGACTCATAGTGGCCCCTCCTTGGGTTTCCGAAGAGGTATCACTACGGAAGTAGATTGCCCAACCTTCCTTCTAAGGAGTGGCTGGTGGGTTTGAACCACCAGCCTTCTGGTTAGCAGTCAAGTGCCTTAGGCACTATGCTACCAGAGCTCCTATCTCTCATCTAGCGTAGTTTAAAACCAGCCTATGAGAGCACAGTGTCACCACTACAACTGAGGGTTAGAGAGGACATAGATGGAAAAGGCCCGTGAGTGTTGTGCAGTGACAGTCTCAAGAGTACTCAGAAGAGATGGTCACAGTCACCTGGAGGACCGCATGCCTTGGGTGGGGTGAGGGCCATATATGGTGAAGTTATACCTGCTGCTTCCTCCACCCTCAAGGGCTGTAGACCTAAAGCAGCACTGTGTTGCCATGGGATGCCAGGCAGGGTTTTGTGTCTGACATGAGTGAGAGTCATCCCAAAACAGAACCATTCTGGAGGTCCAGTCTTGCATGGTCTGGAAATACCGTGCCAGTCAGTGAGCCAGTCAGTGGGAAAGATTCCCTCCACAGGTGGCCCTTCAGGAAAGGGGCCTAGCCATGCATGGGGCCCCAAGATGACTCCAGAGTGCAATTCCTGTAGCTCCTCAGGGCCTCTCTGGAGCCAGTATGAGGGTAGAGAGTGAGTGCATTGCCAAGGGAGAAATGGGGCTGGAACCCACACAGGCTACTACTGGTCCATCCAGTCCCTGGGTGGCCCAAACAGTTAAGTTCTAGGCTTCTAGCTGAAAGGTTGGCAGTTCAGACTCTCACGTGGGCACCTCAGAAGATAGACCTGCCAATCTGCTTCAAAAAATTCACAGCCTTGAAAATCCCATGCAACAGTTCTACTCTGCACTTAGAATCGACTCGGCACTTGAAAAAACCTTAATGGAAACAGATAGCCAGCCTGAGTGTGTTAGAACCACACACTTGTAGGTTAACAGTGGTATGTAAACCATTTCCCCACCCAAGGTAGAATCTCAGAATTAGTGCCATGCCTGTTGGCACTGACCAGAGCCCATTGGCCAGAGCCCATTTCACACGGGAGCTACCATTGCAAAAATAAGGCAACTGCCTCCTGTGGGCACTCACTCCCAAGGAAGGCAAGAAGGAGATGAGATGCCGGTTTATTCACCTCAAATTTGTTACCAGATTGAGGCAGTTGAACAAGTTAGGGGAGAAGAGGGGCCAGGAGTGTCTCAGCAATAGAATTCCCTCAATGAGGAAGGAAACATCAGGAGTGGGAAAGAAGGGTTTCTACCCAAATTTAAGAACCAGACACAGTCTAAGCATTTTACATGTATTAAGCCACACAGTCCTCGTAATAACCCTGTAAAATATCTGTTCCTATCTTATAGTTAAGGCAATGGGCATGTGGAGGATAAGTAAACTGTCCAAGAATTCATAGTTAGTACACAGTAGGACTAGGATTTCAACTCAGGCAATCTGGCTGATGAAGGAAGGACGGAGGAAGGGAAGGAGAAGAAGAGAAGAGTAAGCATAAGCTAGTTAGTGCCAGCCACTTCTGGCACAAATCGCAGGATTGAGTTAAATTTCTTCCCTTATAATTTGGAGTGTATAAATAAATACTGCTTCAGCTTCCTGATTCCCAGGCTCAAGAAAATCTGCATAGATCAACCCTAAATTTGCATTTCTGTTTGAAAAAAAAATTTTTTTTTCCTTGGGTGCAATGAAACTTAACTTCACTTTTGTAGAGATCATCTCTGACATTAACAGGTCACCAGAGAATGCTGTTACTCAATTTACAAGACAAAATGTTCCCTTCATTGTACTTTTTTTTTACCCAGCATGTTTCTTATTTCAGGACCATCAAGCAATCACCGGCTCCCAGGGATTATTAATCAGTGTTGTCATCCTTAAAAAGCTCAAAATTTCATCTTGTACTTTTGTTTTAATCAAGGGCCTGCTGCAAAGCAAGCTTACAGACATGCAAAGCAGGCCAGTCTCCAGTTTAGGGTGAAACCTCAAATCCTAGGGCTGAAAAAAACTGCTACACATGAGGCCTTCCACAGACTTGCCAGGGATGACTTTTACTGGCAAACAGGCCAGAGGTGGTAGCTACAGGTAGAGACTACTAGAGAAAGACATGTTAATTATTTTAAGATATGAGATACAGGTGTTTACTGAATATAGGAATACTCACTTTTTAAAAAAATATATAATTTAACTTTTTTTTGTTGTTGTTATTGAAAATATGCACAGCAAAACATATACCAGTTCAACAGTTTCTACATGTACAGTTCAGTAATATTGATTATATTCTTCAAACTGTGTAACCATTCTCATCCTCCTTTTCTGAGTTGTTCCTCTCCCATTAACACAAATTCACTGCCCCCTAAGGTTCCTATCTCATCTTTCAAGTTGCTGTAGCCGGGGCACCATCTAGTTCTTTTTGCCTTATGGCAAAGGAGGCAGTTGTTCATAGAGACAACTAGCCATACATTCCACATCCTCTTCCTATTCCTGACTCCTTCCTTTGTTGTTCCAGGGGAATAGAGACCAATTGTTGTACTTGGATGGCCACCAGTGCTACTCACTTTTATAGTGATTTAGGAGCAAAGGATCATAACAACACATCTTTTAAACACTGTAGGGAAGGACACACTGCTGAAATGGACAACTGTGGTGCAACCTATAGTGGATGAGAGGTGATGGTAGGATGCAGGGAACAGAGCTGTGAGCAAGGAGAGCACATAAGCCCAACTCCCCTCTGCCATACTTAAGGTGGACATGTTACCACCTCTTTCTGAGCCTGTATTCTGCTAGAGCTCCCTCTAGCCACTGGTAATTGATCAGTAGGCAAGTTATGCAAAACCTACTTACTGTCTGTGACTATGAGAAACCCATATGGTTTTGGTGAGAACCTCTGAGAATGAGTTTGGGAGGTTGAAATCAAAACTACTTTTTCTAAGAAATACTGTCCTTTTTTGAGGCAAAAGAATGGGGAGGGATTGGAAAGGAGAAGTGACAAAAATAGCGTTTGTACTTCATAAAGGGAATGGAAGTGAACTCTGAATGTCTTCCAAAAAGAAGGGGAAGTTTTGCTGCAAGATGGGGCTTGGCAGGAGTTTGCCTTCTTATTCTTTTGAAATAATAATTTATTGAGTTTTCTGTGGAAGTTTACACAGCTAATTAGGTTCCTTTCTAACAATCTCTATAGATTGTTCAGTGATATTAGATACATTTTTCACAATGTGTCAACATTCTCTCTAATTGTGTTCTGGTTGTTCTGATTCCAGCACTCTAGTATCCTTGCCCCCTTATCTTCTCATCGTTGTTTAGAATAATTGTTGACCTTCTGGTCTCATACAGATTTTTTTTTAAATAGAGCACTGTGCTCATCGATAATATCTTTTATTTTGTACGTTATTAGCTGTTGTTGAGTCAGTTCTGACTCATGGCAACCATATATACAACAGAATGAAACACTGCCCAGTTCTGTGCCGTTCTCACAATCATTGCTATGTTTGAGTCCATTCTTATAGCTAGTATGTGAATCTGTCTTGTTGAGAATGTTCCTCTTTTTTGTTGATCTTCCACTTTACCAAGGAAGATGTCCTCTCCATAGACTTGTTCCTTCTGATAACATGTCCAAAAGAACATAAGATGAAGTCTTACCATCTTCACTTCTAAGGAGCATTCTGAATGTATTTCTTCCAAGACAGATTTGTTTGGTTTTCTAGCAGTCCATGGTATATTTAATATTCTTCACCTACAGCATAATTCAAGGGCATCAATTCTTCTTCAGTCTTCCTTATTCATTGTCCAGTTTTTGCATGCATATGAGGTGATTGAAAATACCATGGCTTAGGTCAGGGCATCTTAGTCCTCAAAGTGACATCTTTGCTAAAAAGAAAAAGCACTTTAAAGAGGCCTTTTTTGTGTGCCAATCTGTTACTTTACTAAAAGATGACCTCAGGGTTTAGTTTTGGTTCAAATTTTAAAGAGTACCTCAGGGCAGTAGTCTTAGGGAGTCCTCTAGCCTCCACTGATCCATTTAGTCTGGACTTTTTAAGAATTTTCATTCTGTTCCATGTTTTTCTCCCACTTTACCACAGTCCATCTACTGTGGCCCTGATCACAGTAGTAGCAGCTGAGGTGCATCATCTTCTCCTGGTCAGAAGCTTATCTTCTGAAGTAGGGACTTCCTGAGGACTCCACCTCTCGGAGGCCTGCCCTGCATCCTTTCCAAACCTTAGTTCATTAACTTTGAGCTTGGGATAGCCCTAGAATCACTTCCACCTTCACTGTGGCCCACTCATACTTCATGTTTTCCATCCTGACCATGTTTGATCATTCATGGATCCCTCAAGTTTTCTCATTTCCACTGATAGCACTTCATCTTCTTCTATAGCTTGGCTATGGATTTAATCCTTGAAATAACATTTCCATCATTTCAAGGAATTTGAAGTGTGAGAGAAGATGAAAAGTATGTCTGGGCCACTCTCTGACCCTTCCTTCTATGTGCATATTTTAAAGGATTTTGCTAAATATTTCCCAATAACTATAGAAATGTACCAAGTACTTATACCTGTATATTCATCTCTAACAATGTGTATTATAACAAGAGCAGTAGGTATTTCCAGATCTCTATCTATCTATATATCTTCCTATTTATATGTATCTACATCTACATAGAGAAAAGATTGAATTTGTCAAGGATTTCATTTTACTTGGATCCACAACAATGCCCTTGCTAGCAGCAGTAAAGACATCAAATGTTGTATTGCACTGGACAAATCAGCTGCAAAAGACCTCTTTAAAGTGTTGAAGAGCAAAGATGTCACTTTGAAGACTAAGGTGCACCTGACTCCGACCATGACATGTTTAATCGCCTCAGATGCATGCAAAAGCTGGACAGTGAATAAGGAAGAAGGCAGAAAAATGGATCCATTTGAATTATGGTGTTGGTGAAAAATATTGGAATATACAATGGACTGCCAGAAGAACAAACAAATGTCTTGGATGAAGTGCAGCCAGAATGTTGCTTAGAAATGAGGATGGCAGATTTTGCCTTTCATACTTGACTCATGTTGTCAGGTGCGATCAGTCCCTGGAGAAGGATATCTATCATGCTTGGTAGAGTAGAAGGTCAGCAAAAAAGAGGAAGACCCTCTTTTTTACTGTGTGACAAGATGGAGTCACACAGTAGCTGCAAGAATGGGCTCAAACAGCAACGATTGTGAGAAGGGCACAGGACTGAGCAGTGTTTGGTTCTGTTGTGTATGGTTGTTATGCGTCAGAACCAACTCAATGGCACCTAACAATAACAACATAGAGAGATATAATACACAAAAACATTTATACATAAACCAAAACCAAAAACCAAACTCACTGCTGTTGAGTCAGATCAGACTCATAGCGACCCCTCCTTGGGTTTCCGAGGCAGTATCATTGCAGAAGTAGATTGCCCAACCTTCCTTCTAGGGAGTGGCAGGTGGGTTTGAACTGCCAGCCTTCTGGTTACCAGTCAAATGCCTTTTGCTAATATGGCAAAATGTTAATAATTCTAAAATCTAGATAATCTATACAGGTTTGTTGTTATTGTTGTTGTTAGGTGCCGTCGAGTCGTTTCTGACTCATAGCGACCCCATGCACAGCAGAATGAAACATTGTCCAATCCCGCGCCAGCTCCACAATGCCTGCTATACTTGAGCCCATCATCGCAGCCACTGTGTCAATTCATCTCGTTGAAGGCTTCCCCCTCTTTCGTCAATCCTCCACCCTACCAAGCATGACATCCTTCTCTAAGGAATGGTCCCTTCTGACAACATGACCAAAATAGGCGAGAAGTCTGGCCATTCTCGCTTCCAAGGAGCATTTTGGGTGCATTTCCTCCAGGACAGATCTGTTAGTTCTTTTAGCAGTCCATGGTACTTTCAGCATTCTTCACCAGCACCACAACTCAAAAGCATCAACTCTT
>NW_006921937.1:2594646-2649136 GCF_000298275.1 Orycteropus afer afer
TAAATTTGAATAATAGTCGTATTAATAGGTCTTCCTTGTAGGTGTATGGATATTATCCTATCACTGACAGCATTGTACTTCAGGACAGATCTTGAAATATCCTTTATGATGATGAATGTCGTGCCATTCCTCTTCAAACTGTCATTCCCGGCGTAGTAGATCACATGGTTGTCTGATTCAAAATGGCCAAAACCAGTCCATTTCAGCTCACTAATGCTGAGGATATCAATTTTTATGCGTTCCGTTTCATCTTTGACAACTTCCAATTTTCCTAGATTCATATTTTGTACATTCCATGTTCTGATGATTAATGGATGTCTATAGCTGTTTCTCTTCAATTTGAATGGTGCCACATCAGCAAATGGTGGTCTCAAAAGCTTTACCTTATGCATATGAGTAAGGCTGGGTTTACTCAGATGATGCAGCTCTTTCCCAGTCCTATTTTGAGAGCCTTCTAACCTAACCAGACTATTCGTAAATTTCACGGTACTGTATCAAACAGTGTTTCTTTGCTATTCATAAGTTTTTCCCTGGCCAATTCTTTGAGAAGTGGATGGCCTCCTCCTTCTTCCTAGTCTGTCTCAGTCTGTAAGCTGGGCTGATACCTGTGCACCATGTGCATTCTGCTGGGTTTGAAACACCAGTGGCTCAGCCTCAAAACTCACATCAACACATCACCATGGTAGGACAAACTGATAGACAAGTTTGTCTCCCTGTTGGAAACCTCTCTTACCACCCTTACCTGGGTGCCTGTGGCTGACTCCCCCTCTGTCCAGATTCCTAGGCCTTTTAATCCCCTTTCTCTTGCTCTCTCACCCTGCTGCTTTGGGCGTGCCTGGGTTCCCTCTCCTCACCAGGATCCCTACGGCTGACTCCTCCTCTTATAGAAGCTGGCAAGTCCCAAGTTTTGGGATCAGATGTCAAGCTGGAGGCTTTTCCCAACTCACAAAGCTGCAGGGGCTGACGACCTCAAGGTTGATAGGCAGTATACCAACTGTTGACTCCAACAAATGACAAGTCCAAGATCTCTAGGCCAAATGGTGGATTCTTCACTCATGGACAGTTGTAGGCAGCACAATAGGATCTTGATCCACAGAAGTGCCAGAAGGGGTTTGTTACATTGTTTTAATTTTTGTTAAATTCTTGTAATTATCATGTGGTTTTGAAATATTATGTAAAAGGTTTTTTTTTTTTTTCAATCTTTATATTTCTAATCTCTTTTAAAAATACCACACTGAATATCTGCCAATGTGCCTGACACTGATTAAGAAATCTTTAAAAGCAGGAAGCTGGAGCACCACTGACACCTGCTTTCATTCTCTCTCTCTTTAGTTCTCCCACTCTCTAATTCTGTTTCTCTCTCTCTCTCCTTCTCTCTCTCTCTCTCTCTCCACAGAAGCCCCACAGGCCAAGCCTTCCCTAACTTAAAACTGACTCAAAATGGAAGGAGAAAAAACAGGGACTTATAGGCAAATGTCTTGGACTGTTTACTTGGGGTATTATGTTTTCACTTTGTCTTCTGGAAGTGGATTACCTACAAGCCAAGCAGCTTTGTAAGTAAAGAACCAGTTGCCCTTGAGTGTACTGACTCACAGCAGCCCCGTTGTGTCAGAGTGGAACTCTGCTCCACAGGGTTTTCAATGATTTTTCAGAAGTTGATAGGCCTTTCTTCTGAGGTGCCTCTGGTGTACTCCAACCACCAGCCTTTCATTTAGTAGATACTTACATTTGCACCACCCAGGGACTAATTGAAGGCAAGTAAAAGCCTATCAAATAAAGGTCTTTGTTGCTAGTGTTTCAGAAATAACCTTCGCTGCTGCCCCAACTCACCAGAGCATTACATTGGGCACAGGCAAAAGGAAAGCAGGAACATGGCTTTCAGGAGTGGGAAAACTGAAATCAGACCAAAGCTAACCCACTGCTGTCAATTCCAGCTCCTAGCCACCCTGTAGGGAGAGTAGAACTGTCCCATAAGATTTCCAAGGCTGTAAATCTTTACAGAAGCAGACTGCCTCATCATTCTCCCACAGAGGAGCTGTTGGATTGGAACCTTTTGGTTAGGGGCTGAGCTTTTTAACCACTGTGCCACCAGAGCTCCTTGTTTGTAATGAGAAGACCTGAATTAATTCAAGTCCTGGCTCCAACATTTTCTGTCTGTGTGATCTTGGACAAGCCACAGTCTCCTCATAAAGTGAGCTAATATATTGGTGATTAATACCATTAATTTTTTCATTGATTAAGATGCTAAGCACAAAGAAATCTCTGAAGAGACCAGCATCTCTACCAAGCTGTTTTGCCAATGCTTTCCATCTCCTGTTACTGGGTCATGGGTAGGAATGAACCAAAAGGACCAGCTGTCTGGGACAGAGACCAATCAGGACAGAGCAAGCCAATGTACAGCAGACTTAGTGTGGCACACAGCAGAGACATGACATTTACCCTCATCAATCACAACTTGCTCTCTACCCAAGCCTCATAAATCCAAACCAAACCTGCTAGCATCAAGTCAATTCCAACTCATATTGACTCTATAGGACAGAGTAGAACTGCCCCATTTTGTTTCCAAGGCTATAAATCTTTACAGAAGCAGACTGCTTCATCGTTCTCCCATGGAGTGGTTTGTGAGTTTGAACCACCGACTCTTTGGTTAGCAGCCAAAAGCCTCATAAGTCTTTAAAATACAGTAGGCCTTCCTTGACCCCATCATTGTTCTTGCTTAATTTACAGATATGGATAGTGGTCATGGCATTTTGGATACAACAGGGATTGACAAGAGAAAACTGATGGATGGAGATCTCTATTTATAAGGGATTTGAAAGTAACAACTGCTTGCATCCGGCAAAAGCATTTTTTTCAGGCAGAATGAGTCATATGTTTATGCTCATTGTTTTAGTTCTTTGGTATTCTCTGATTGTTAATAAAATTAGTTGCTGCTGAGTCGATTCTAACTCACGGCAACCCCATGTATATCAGCATATAACTGAGCTCCACAGGGTTTTCAGTCGTTGATTTTTTGGAAGTAGATCACCAGGCCTTTCTTCGAAAGTGCAGCTGGGTGGCCTTGACATTTTCATTTTTAGGTTAGCAGCTAAATACATTGACCATTGGTATCACCCAGAGACTCCAGGATCACTGTTAATTTGAATGGTTTGGGCCCAAATATTGTTTTCTCATCCCCATGTGCAGTGAATTGCTTCATGTGGCCCTTCTAGCCATTGTCCTCCATTCTGTGATGTTTTGTAAATCCCATTATCCATGCCTGTTTGGGGTGGTGCAGTAGTTAAGGTCAGGTATCAACTTGGCTGGGCAGCTGGTAGTAGTCATTCCCTATAATGACTGGCAATGGACTCTGTGATGGGATTTAGGTTAATTCTGTTGGGGCAACACAGGTGGAATGTATCTTGAGCCCTGCCTTGCTGGAAGGTATAATTCAAATCACCACCCTTAGCTTCCCTGAGGGTATACCTACGAATCTCCTGGGAAGATTCGCTCTCCTCTTGCTCCGGCTTTGTGTCTTGGATCATCCTCATCTCACCCCTGGATTTGGGACAGCAGCCGCCGTCTGATCTGCTGATGGAGGTTCATCAAACCCTGAGAGTTGGGAGGATCCGCCAGACCTACTCACGGACCTGGGACTCGCCAGCCTGCCAGCCTCCACCACTACTACGTGAGACAAACCCTTGGGTGTCTGTGAGTTCTGTGAGGCGTTACAGCGAAATACAGAACCCTAAGACTGGGGAAATTACTGGGAGGAGGAGGAGGAGTTAATGTCTGAATTGATGGAGTGGCATGGTAGTTTGGACATTTGGGACATCTTTGACCTCCACCTCATGGTGACCGGCCTTGTGCTGATCTAAGAGAAATTGTTCAAGCACCATGGAAAAGTTAGAAAGGGCTATTGGGCTTGAGGAGCTCTGGTAGCATAAAGCCTAAGGCATTTGACTACTAACCAGAAGGCTGACGGTTCAAACCCACTAGCCACTCCTTGGAAGGAAGGTTGGGCAATCTACTACCATAGTGATATTGCCTTGGAAACCCAAAGAGGGGTTGCTATAAGTCAGGTCTGACTCCACAGCACATAACAACAACATTGGGCTTGAAAGCTAATCTGCAAGAACTATCAGTAATGTAACTGACATTTACTTCATTTATACTTACTTTGTTAACCCATCTTCCTACTGTATGGTTAATATAATGAATGAAGTGATTACAAACACTGGATTCAAATTTTGACTCCCTCACTTACTAGCTATGTGATGTTTGACAGCTACTTAACGTTTGATGCCTCTGTTTCTTCACCTGTAAAATGAACACTTTCAAAACATCCATTGAAAAGCCTCTGGAACACAGTTCTACTCTGACACACAGGGAGTTGCCATAAATCAAAATAGACTCAATGGCAACTGGTTAATGACTTGCATATGTGTTATTGTAAGGATGGCCATCTTTGGGGTGGGTGGGAAAATGCAGTGAAGAAAATAAGAAGATCCCTTAGGAAGGGAAGGAGCTATGTGTTTCTTCATGCTAGTGTTCCATCAGATAAAAGGCCTAACTTCCTTTTCTTCAACTACAGCTGGCTGCCTTTCCAATCCATACTTACATATGTTCTCCAACTCATAGCTTATAGCTGCTCTTAATTTTTGCTTCCTCACCATGCAGTGGTGTGTTATGACTGTTAATATCCCTCCTGATGCAATCCTTTTGCTTTAGCTCCCCGTTTCCTATTGGGAATGTCCTATTTCCCATCATATATAAGCAAGAGAACCTGACTGGTCTGCTTTATCTTTAGCACCAGGTCACTGGCCAATCTGAATAGATGGGCCTTGAGTAACTTGCCCACCCATAGTCCAGTCAGCTGTGGCTGGGAGGAGTGATGCTTTAAGACCTGCATTATCCCATCCCTTCAGCAGGGGCTGTGAGGGTTGGAAGGGAATTCTTTCTGGGTTTCTTACATTTCTGCATGTCTTCTGCAAAAGGCATGGCTTTGTTTTGGGCTATCTTTTCAGAGTTGTTTGTATAGCACTTAGTCTTCAAAGATACAAAGTTGTTGTCCAGTTTTGTTTCTGGCTATGATAATAATGTTTTGCTGTGGGGCAAAGGCTGAGCATGTTTGCCAGCAGCAGCCCCCTTATATGATTGGGGTTTCCTAAGCTCAAGATTCTTCAGCTGTGGCACAAACCCAGGGTGTGTGGCATCTACCTGGGGCAACCTTTTGATCATCCTGTAGGGACTTGGGGACACGTGGAACTAAAGCAGTTAGGAAACTCATGCTGCCTGCGGTGCTATGAAAAATGAAGTTCTTTGGTTTGTATATGCTCCTAGAATCTGTTAGCTTGCAAATACTGTAAAATCTGACTTATCACAGTTCTTGACAATGAGAAGGGATATTTCACTGGAATGGTCATGGGAGGCACAAGGATGAAATCTTATGCAGCCTTGTATTCTTCCTTTTCTTATAAAATTTTACCCACACTAGGGATTAAACAAACTTTAGGGGATTAGCCAGGCCTTATTTTTTTGTTGTTGTTGGAAAAATGCATTATACAGCAATGGAGTGAAAGAACCAAAGGCTTGTACAACATTGTCTCGTCCAAGTGAGTCTGGGCCTGCTCAGGTAAGTCAGGAAGGGGACTGTGACTCTACACAGCATTTACTACACTGAATGCCCAGACTGCTTTAAGATTTGGCTCATTCAGCTGCTGTGAGGTTCACACATAGCAAATTTGACAATTTGACAATACAGCAACAGGGAGCTGCCAGAAATTCAAGCTGGACTCAGAAGAGGGTACAGAATGAGGTATTTCATAGCTGATGTCAGATGGATTGTGGCTGAAAGCAGGGAATACCAGAAAGATGTTTACCTGTATTTTATTGACTATGCAAAGGCATTCGACTGTGTGGATCATAACAAATTATAGATAACATTTTGAAGAGTGAGAATTTCAGAACACTTAATTATACTCATGTGAAAACTGTACATACACAAGGAGGCAGTCATTTGAATAGAACAAGGGGATGTGCATGATTTCAAATTGGGAAAAGTGTGTCAGGGTGTATCCTTTCACCATGCTTACTTTATCTATATGCTGAAAAAATAATCCGAGAAGCTGGACTATATGAAGAACATGGCATCAGGATTGGCAGAAGACTCATTAACAACCTGTCGTAATGCAGGTAACAGAACCCTGCTCACTGAATGTGAAGAAAACTTGGAAGTATTTACTGATGAAAATCAAAGACTACAGTCTTCAGTATGGATTACGCTTCAACATAAAGAAAACAAAAGTTCTTTTAACTGTAAGCAACATCATGATAAATGAAGAAAAAATTAAAGTTGTCAGGGATTTCATGTTACTTGGACCCACAATCAACACCCATAGAAGCAACAATCAAATCAATGTATTGGGCATATCTGCTATCAGAGACCTCTTGAAAGTGTTAAGAAACAAAGATGTCATAATAAGGATTAATGTGCCCCTAACCCAAGCTATAGGAGCTCTGGTGGCATAGTGCCTAAGGCATTTGACTGCCTTGGCAGAAGGCTGGAAGTTCAAACCCACCAGCGAGCACTCCTCAGAAGGAAGATTGAGCAATCTACTTCTGTAGTGATACAGCCTCAGAAACCCAAGGAGGGGTCGCTATGAGTCTGATCTGACTCGATTGCTGTGAATTTGATTTTTTGGTTTTTAACACAAGCTATGGTATTTTTGGGAGCTCTGGTAGCATAGTGCCTAAGGCACTTGACTGCTAACCAGAAGGCTGGCAGTTCAACCCACCAGCCACTCCTCAGAAGGAAGATGGGGCAATCCACTTCCGTAGTGATACTGCCTCGGAAACCCAAGGAGGGGTCACTATGAGTCAGGTCCCACTTGATGGCACTTAACAAGAACATGGTATTTTCAATTACCTCATATATATGTATGTAAAAGCTGGACAGAGAATAAGGAAGACCGAAGAATAATGAATAGATGCCTTTGAATTGGTGAAGAATATGAATATACCATGGACTGCTAACCAAAAGGCTGGTGGTTCAAACCCACCAGCCACGCTTTGGAAGGAAGATCGGGCAATCTACTTCTGTAGTGATACTGCCGCCTCTGAAACCCATGGAGGGGTCGCTATGAATTGGAACTGACTTGAAGGAAATGAGTTTTCAGTCAAAAGAATGAACAAATGTGTCTCAGGAGAAGCAGAGCCAGAATGTTCCTTAGAAGTGACAATGGTAAGACTTCACCTTGTTATCAGCAAGGTCCAATGCCTGGAGAAGGACATCAGACTTAGTAGAAGGTGAGCAAAAAAGAGGAAGAGCTTCAATGAGATGGACTGACACAGTGGCTTCAAGAACAGGCTCAAGGGTTCAAACAACAATCGTGAGGATGGTACAGGACCAAGTCAACAGCACCTAACAATACACCACAACTTACTACTCCTCATCCCATTTTGTTAAGTACATAGTAAGACAATTAGCTGGCTTCTTACCTTAGTCCTAAGGAGCTCTGGTAGTGTAGTGCCTAAAGCATTTCACTGTTAATCAGAAAGAAGTTTGGCCGTTCAAACCCACCACCAGCCTTTCCGTGAAGATGGGGCTATCTACTTCTGTAAAGGTTCACAGCTTCGGAAACCCAATAAGGGTCACTGAGTCAGAATGGGCTCAATGGCTGTGGGTTTGGTTTTTTTGGTTTATGTTCGTCCTGGTCCACCAGCAAGGCTATTGAAAAGTACAGTAATTTGTTACAGAGACCACATAGCCAACCAGAAGGCAATGTTTCAAAATTGCCTGCTTCATGTTTCATATTCTGTGCAAAACACACTGGATGCTTATACATGAACGCCTTAGAGCGTAAGGAGGGGAAGTAGTAAGTATAGCACAGGACGAGATGAAACACTCTTTTAGTCTTGCTTCTTTTCATTCTGCTTGGCTCTGCAGCTACACAATAAATTCTCATGAGACTTCCCTAGTTTTAAGACATCACAGGAACCAGAGTACAGAACCTCGGAAGAGATCTTTAATCTATAAACCTACCAACTATATATAGCTCTTTTAGGCTGAGGTAGTTTGCTCAAAGCTGAAGTCACCTTAGGGGTTTAACACTTAGTTTTGCTCCCTGCTGTGGTTGTTTCCAGCTGGGCTAACCCCTGAGGAGCTTCTCAGACCCCGTGAGTCAGACAGACCCCAGGCCAGGATGAAACCCTCCCTATATATTGACCCAGCTGCTCTGGGAAAGAAATGTAATAGAATCTTCCCCACAGTGGACACCCCAGGAGGCCAGGGATTCTGTCTAACTTGTTTACAGTTGTATCACAATAGGAACTTGGCAAGCATTTGTTAAATGGATTGCACCTCAGGATATGCAGTTAATTTGTTGGAGTTGGTGAAGGTGTTTTTGCCCTTTTTCAGCAGATTCAGGGAGGATGCCAGTGTTTTATTTTTTAATTTTGTGCTTTAAATTTTTAAACTTTTCCTCTCAGGTGCTATTTACTCATTTAGATGTGGATCATAACCAAAGTGTTCACTTGGGAATAGACTCACCATCATCCTATCCATCCTTTCCTTTCCAGAGAAGGTTGATTTTGTAAGCTCCCCATCCCTATTCTCATCGCCTGAAGTTGACATTCTGGTCCAACCCAAATCTAGGATACTGCAATACCAGGGTTGCGAGATCATTGGTACAAGTCAAGAGGGGCAATTATTGACTGAGGCCAAAGGCTGGTCAGTATGATGTTATGTGGTGAAGCCCCTCAAACATGTAAATTCTTTTAAAAAGAAAATGGGAACAAAATGGATAAAAAGAACTAGGGCTGGGTTTATTTACATAACTGGGAAACAATTGAAAATGGCATTTAAGGACTGAAAGCAAAATGAAAGTGTCTGTGAAGTGTCTATCCCTACTGATGCAATAATTTAGGCATATGTTCTCCACTCTTTGGAATGTTTGTAATTGTGAGGGCAAAGTTCTGTGCTTCTTGAAGGAAGAAATAAAGAGACTTTGGAAAAGGGTGGGGCCCAGCTTACTTGTTGACAAGTGTCTGCATTACTTAGGATTCCATATACCTCGGGAGCTCTGGTAGCATAGTGCCTAGGCACTTGACTGCTAACCAGAAGGCTGGTGGTTCAAACCCACCAGCCACTCCTTGGAAGGAAGATGGGGCAATCTACTTCCATAGTGATAACTGCCTTGGAAATCCAAGGAGGGGTCACTATGAGTCGGGTCCGACTCGATGGCACATAACAACAACATACCTCGGGCTAGAGACAGCCTCTGCAAAAGGTAGGAAATTCTCATTAGATCTCATTGGTAACTAAGAAATCTCCCTCATGAGGATGGTGTTTGAACTTTGGTCAGCAATCCATTACTAACTGAAGGGCTGGCAGTTCAAGCCCACTAATAGGCACTGCAGAATAAAGTCCTGGTGATCTTCCAAAAAATCACCCATTGAAAGACCTATGGAGCACAGTTCTACTCTTGACACACACAAGACTGCCATGAGTCAGAATCGACTCAATGGCAACCAGTTAACACATTGCCTAATACGTAGTAAGCACTCAGTAAATGGGAACTATTCTTATGATGTAAAAGTGCACTTTTTGCCCATGAATCTTAAGAAAAAATGTGTTCTAATGAGAAAGAAACTATAGTGGCTAGCAGAATTTTTTTGCTAAGAGTTAATGACTAAGACATAGTTATTTTTCTAGAAATATCAGAAACTACTCTCCTTCAATTTCACACTCTTTTTATCTTTTTTATTGTTACCTAGGCCTGTAGCCTCTTAGTGAAATTAAGGAAAGTTCCCCAGTCAAGTTCTTTCTCTTACAGTCCAGAGAGGTGATCAGGATGCTTTTAAGATTTTAATCTGAAATGTTCACTGTTTTCTAAAAAGTAATGCTAAAAACTGTAAAGAAACTATGATGGAAACCAAGCATGACACATTTCCCCATGATTCTGCATATCAACCAAGAATTTTTTTCAAACATCCATGCACAAACAACAGTACTGAACCCATAATTTAGACCCACTACTTTATAGAGAAAACAGAAACAGATTAAATGACTTGTCATTGCCATGCTACTTCAATTATCTATCCCAATTTTACAGGGAAAAAGTAGATTCCAAACACTAAAAATGAACTTGACATTGATCACTTATCAAACTCCAGAACAGATTATTAAACAAATAGCATATGAGTAGTCAGAAAAGGCAGTATGATTTCACTAAGAATGAGTCATTTCCAGCTAATTTCATTTCCTTCTATTTAATATACTACCAGATTAAGCTACTTGCAGGGGCAACATGTCTGTCTACAAAACATGACAAAATTTCTTGTGGTGGCCTTTCAGGGAAGATTAAGAAACATGAATGTAATGAAGAACATGGGTAGTTGCTCCAAAAAGTACTGAGATCTAAGTCACCTGGAAGGCAGTCTGTAGAGGATCTGTATTTCAACCCCATTATGATCTGGAATAGAAGGAAAGTGCAAAGCTGAGGGAGGACATGCAAAGGTGGTAACACAGAAGAGGCCTTTTTCTGTCTAGTTCTGTCACCCAAGTACAATTTATAGGAAAAGTGGATGATATTCTTCCAAGAGTTAAATCCATTCCTTGCCGGAGTCCTGAGAACTCCAATTCCAGAAGTTCTGACTGGGTGAAAATTCTAAGACACAATGATTATAGAATTTTGGCATTAGAGATGAGGTATATCACTGAGCCTCTGAGACTTTATCTTTCCAGCACACATTTGTTGTATCAAGGGAGAATCAGAAGTCTAAACTTTCTAAAGTTTCTAAACAAATTAATTAATTAGCTTTCTAATTTAACCCAAGCATAACCTATTAGCATCCAATTGACCCTTCTGAAATGGGTGAGGTCTTTGAACCCTTTGGAAACCAAGCATAATCTTTCTGAACAAGTAGATTTAATAACAGGCCCATGCCTAATTTGAAGGGAGCCAATGAGAAGAGGCAGTCTCCTTGAACTCTGACCTTCTGAACCAGTGTGGAAACCAGGCTCTGCTGAAACCTACAGGATTGCTACCAATCCTGGAAAGCATAGGGACTACTCCTTCAGACCCTTTCCAGTAGCAAGAACCTCACCAATCACTTCTGCATGGCTGGCTCTCTGTAGGGCCTTCTCAGATCTCAGCTCAAGGACTATACAATCATGTGCTCAGGAGCTTATTCTAGCTGTGTTCTTTGCCATTAACTCTAAATCCTTTGTGTTACATTATAAAGGTGATATGATTGTATTGTACAATTAAATATAAGAAATGACCACTGAGTATATCCTGTTTATTGTTTATGACTTACACGGAAAATGATGGGTTGAGATTGTAGAACAATAAACCAATCATTACATTTAGATCTGGGCTTTTGAAAAACTTGCATTCCATTTGAACAGTTCATATATATTTAATAGCTTATATATAAATCCAGATCACAAATAATCTTGAAGAGTTAGTTAGTTTAAAGATAAACAATTAAGAAACCAAAAAAAAAAAGTCCACATGGATCTACCTTAAATATCAGCACTCATAAGAAATAAAGTATTTTAAAAAAAATAATTAGGCTAAGTCACATAACATATAACAAGAATAAGAGAAATGATATTTTAATTAATATTCATACTTATTTCTAATTTCCTTTAATATAATCTCAACTTTTTCAAAATGATCCAAGATACAATTAAATTATATTTTGGTGTCTGAACTTGTCAACTTTAGTTTGTATCAGCTAGTTATCACAACAACCTTAAAACTTCAATTTTATTTCCTTTTGTAAAAAATAAATTTAAGCTAACTCTTATTCAACTTTTCTCCTTCATAGCAGCTGTTGCTAGATAGCAGGGAACCAAGAAGGAAGGACAGTAATGATAGAAAGCAAAAAGTACACACTACTGGTTGAGTTTGGAACCAAAACCTTTTAACACCTGGCAGAAAACAGCTAAATTTTAACAGGCAAAGAAGAAATATTTCCTTTGGGACAGCTGCTATGATAAGAAAACCAAGTCCCTTAATACCGCCTAAACATAATGTGTGGCTTATTACAAACAGAGGAATCAGTAGAAATGTCAGTTTAACCAGTATGTGTCACAACTGATCAATATTACTTGAAAGAAAACAAACAAAAAAATTACACTAGCCACAAATTTCCACAATATACACAAGAGAATTTTAATCTGATTTGACTCCTTGACACTAACTGATTATTAATGAAATATGGTATGGAAAGATCACAGAGTAGAAAACAAGCAAAGATTAGTTTATACAACAGTAACTATATACAGCAGAAGGAAAACATGCTAGCTAATGCAACGTTAAGGCCTGAATGTAAGCATCCCCAAAGTCACAGAAGCCCCAAAGAATCCCTAAATTACAAATTCACCACATTACATGCATGCAATGTTCAGTTTTGTTTTACCCATAAAAGGATACACAGTATTTTTTTGTAAATACCAGACACATTTACAATATATGCACAAATTAGAACGCAAGTGTTATGTTCCTTGTATTTAAGCCTCCAATGTGCCAACAGTGAAAATTCACTTATTTTTAAGAATGGAAAATAGGGGTAGAATATAACCAGAGCAATTACACAAATCAAATGCAATTCTGCATTTGGAAAGTCATATATATATTCCTGTGTCCAAACTAAACTATCAATATAATATCTGGATGGATATACATGGGTACCTTACTACTTTAGACTTGCTCAAATGTGTTTAAACACCCATCAATCTCTAGTGTTTACAACTTACACTAGAGTGCAAGGCAAGCATTATGCCACTTGTGTACAGACTTGCCTACTGTGTGTGACCACCTAAAGAAAAAGCTGTGCCATTTACGAAATTACAAAGGTGATCATCTGGGTCGAACTTCCCACTGAAAAATAAGGAAAGTTGATTTCCTCACTTTTGTACAAGTTTGTGCAAGTTCTTCTACAGGGTCAATCTGGGTTCTGACCCATCTTTTCTCCTTTAGAAAAAGAAAAAGGAATCGTTACATGTTCAGGTCTGTTCATTTGGCCCCTAGTCAATCATCTCATCACCTATTCCCTTTTAAAACTCATGGTTTAATTTAATTCGAAAATACCTATTTTTATTTTAGCTCCAGATGAATAATTTTGCCAAAATGAATTAATGTAAAGGAAAAAATTCTAGAAATGTAATATGAATAATCCTTATCTAGTGATACTTTAAAGGTATAGATTATAAGAGAGCAAAGTTTAGACACACCGTAAACAACTGGGGCCCAATCTCTCCTGTACTCCCATCTATTTTATGCTTCATAAAAGTTAGAACAATTAACCATCTAGTTTTTTAAGGATTCCAATTTTCCTTCAGAATACAACACAATCAGTGTCTGAGTATTTTATGCATGTTTTTAGGCCTTAAAAAATATCTCTAAATACAAATTATACTAAACTAACTCTATCTGATATTTACTAAACAAACTGCCTGAGTGTTCTGGACCTTACCTATCATTTTAACCAAGTAGAAACAGGCTGAGTAAGAGCTTAGGAAAAATTTCCTAAGGCCATCTAATTTATTTCACTGTATTAGGCAATGAGCATACAAGATTCTTCCAATGCTGTACTAACCTGTTTTCAGCATTAGTCATTAAGGTACATCTACATATTTACTAATTTATTTTATCGCCTGACCATTTCAGGGGAATTATAGCTAAGATTTAAAAATTTTGTGATGTTCTGGCCAGAATTTTAGCCTCTAAAAAGTCTCAATTTTAAACAAAGATGAATGATTCCTTTCTTAAAACAAAACAAACACTCAGTATTATGAACCAAGAGGTTCTGATATAGCAAAAGCAAAGGGACCATGGAAAGCATGCTTTAGAATTCTTTTTATTTCCAATGAAACCAAAGTCTACTGTTCTTGTGATCACAAAGTCATTTGATGCAAATAGGAGAGCTTATTCATAATCACTTAGTGGCAGTGCTTTAGACAAAACCAATAATATGTGCCACATAGGTGATTATTTCTTCCGAAGAGAGTTAACTGATAAACTTGACTTTACAATTAATATCAACATCTTCAACTAAAGAAAACGCACTGTTTCAACATTCAGCTTGAAAATGTTTAGTATTTTCCGCAAACCTAAATTCAGTTTAGAAAGGTTACTATCCTCTTTCTAAACTATGGCATATACTATATAAAGCATTTTAAATATATTTATATATAAGTATTTGCACATCAGATTCAGAAGGAATTTGCAGCTCTACTTTGATAGACTGGTTGATCTCTTCAGCTGTTCAGGTTTAGGAGGCTTCTGCAGTGCTGTCATTTGAAGGTGGGGAATCGTGATCAGGCTCAGAAGCAGCAGCTGCCGAGGCTTCGAGAACTGCAGGTGGGAAATGACGGCGGCACACAGGGCATGTTCCTGACTGGAGGGACAAAAGAAACTCAGCAGATTAAAAGCCAACAGAAACACTGCAATGACCCAAGAATCTTAATACAGAAAATAAACTGTTTTATCCTGAAAGCAAATCCAATAATTTAAAAAGAAAGCCAAATAAACTTCTAATCCTTGCTACACAGAAAGACAAAAAGTTTATGCTATCTCCCCTCACCCTAATCAGACTCCATGTTCGCTGAGGGTAAACAGTGTCTCTTAATCATGTCTGTACATTTCAAGTCATTCACCTTCCACTGAATGACTATTAATGAAGAGCCTTCTCTGCTCTGCACTCTGCGCTGGCTGGAGCTGCAGCAGAGGCTGAGAAAAGTTATGCCACATGTCTTCACAGAGGTTACTGTTTAGTTCGACAATTACCTGAACTGAAGCTCCTGGGTGGGTTTGAACTGCCAACCTTTAGGTTAGCAGCTGATCACAAACTGCATGTGCCACCCAGACTCCATATGATGTCACAAACCTAATTAATTCATGTACTTATCAAATCATTTCCCCAGACCTTATTCATATAGATAAAGCCTCCCTTTAGTGTAGCACAGACATGTCAGAGCAGCTGCATCTCAGACTTTCTTTATATGCCAAGTACCCTCTCAAAAAAAAAAAAAAAAAGGAGAGTTAGGTACCTTCTAAATAACAAAACAAATCAACCATAAACCTGGGAGGGAAATAGTTATACTGAGGGTACATTTTAGGACCAATGGGAGACTGGAGAGAGATAATCTGGTAATAGCTTATTACACTGAAAATCTGCTATATTTCCCAAAATGATGTTCACAATAGAAGGGACATTGAAGAGATTATGCTGTTTGTATCCTAGGAACTCTCTTCCCAGAGGAACCAGGCAAGGCTTTATAGTAAGCTGTTTCCTGACAGAAAGAAACTCAAGAGTTTACCCTTGGTTATAGCAAAGTCAATTACAACTCAAGGCTGTACAATATATGATGTTTACAGTTCAAGAATTTAATTCAGCAAACATCTGCTATGCACTTACTATATAGATTGGGCCCTAACAGCAACATTTTTAGAATCAAAGGAAGTTTGATCTCAACCAAGGTTATATTAGCTGTGTAATCTTGGACAAATAACATCACTAGAAAATGATAGCAATATATCCTAGAGTTAATGTGAGGATTAAATGGAAAAATGTGCATGAAACACAAAGTACAGTGTCTTTCGCGCAAGCAGGTACACAAAAACTGGTTCTGTAAGCCCCTGATGTTGCCATAGGAGTTTAACGAAAGGGGATATTAAAGACAGAATTTAAACTGGATCTACCTAGATGATCTAATCTTATAGGTGGTATTGGGTCAAGTATGGGGGGAGGATCATGCCAGGCTAAGCAAACCTGAATAAATGTTCAGAAGAGTAAACCCAGGGAGGCTGGCTGGGGGTTAGATCACAGAAGACCTTGAAAGCCAAGATGGAAACTGTCCACTATTTCATAGATCACTGGAAGTCTGTCTGCCTGCCTGCCTGCCTCTCCTTTTGAGATGGAAAGTAATACAATCAGAGTTATATTTTAGAAAAATACCTCTACTGGAAGCAAGAAAATGAGGCTGGTAACTACTACAGTAGTTAAGGCCACGAAGGAATAAAGGTCTGCTGTAAAGGAGTGGAAATGAAAAGAAGGAACGGACCTGACCGTAACAAGTATACACAAAACTGTAAGACTTGGTAGCTATGCATTTTCTGCATGCCCACTACTTTTAAAATCGATTATCTTTATCGCTACTGCTCTACACCACCACCACCATGTAGAGGTAGTGGAAGTTCTTTTCCACTGAATTCTAATTTTAATTACTATTAACTTACTGCTACTTTCCTGCAGTGTGTTTAGTATGGGCCAGGCACTATACTAAATCTATTATTTAATTTATCTACTTCAACCCTTATAAAGCCCTAGAGGTAGGGTACATTGTATAGTACACAATGCCAAATAAACAAGGTAAGTTCAGAATAACTATCTAGAGTACTATTTCCCCAATTATGTTATTGGGGCAGTGGGGAAGAGAGGTCACAGAAAGTACTATGTAAAAAATAATTCAGACTCTTGATTATAACTAAGTCCACAGTGTTCAAAAGGCTCATGAGACTTGAGACACACGATTTCCACATAGGCAATATTCAACAAGTACCAATCTTGTCAGTATATGTTTATTCAAAGATTGTGGCTGATCTTTGCAACTTGTATCATAACTTAAATATGTATTTGTGGTTTTGCTTTTGAAAAGATAAAAATATCTAATTTATAATAATAGTTTTGATCTGATCTGATTTTTTAATATTCACCGAGTGCTTGCTTACCACCTGTCAGGCATTATGAGTTATCCCATTTAGTCCTCACAACATTACACCATTGTCGATATTATATTCAAAACCATTTTACAAGTCATATAAAGTTAAGAAGAAAAATGAAATAAAATAAGCAATAATAATCTAGCACACCAATTAAAAAAAAATTTTTTTTCACTCAAATAGATTGTATCGCAAACATTTTTATGTGTTACACCAATCTAATTCTCAAAGTACTCCAGAGAAACCTTCTAAAAAATAATACATAAATTTAATATAATTACAATTATAATACTCCAAAGGATTCTTTTACAGGAGAGAATAGATATTTTAAAGTTCAAATAGGAAAAACCTGTCCAAGAATCAATATGAAAATTCTGGAAAAAATACAACTCTATTAAAAATCATTCTAAAGCTCCAATCTTGTGTTAGTTTAGAGTTTAATTAGCTGGTAAAAAATGTAGCTGTATACACTTTGATGTGAATATTGGTTATGAGACAGGGAGGGTTATAAGAAGGAGTAGGGAAAAACAGGGAATTGGGAAGTAAGGAAAAAAAGACGGTAACAAATAGAAAAATATGCAAGTAATGCTTTGTAAAAGTAGGATATAAAACTAACATACAAACTGAAGATGCACACAGACACGAAGTGGAAGCTGGTATCAGCAACCAAAAATGTATTGATTTGAGGAAGGAACTGTGAACATTTCTGCATTGGATTTCAGTTTTTAAATAAGAGTTTTGAGAAGAATGAAGTAGCAGCAGATGGGGAAAAAAGCAAAGAAAGGAAAAAGAAAAAAAAGAGGGATGAGAGGAAGAAAGGGAAGGGATGCAGAGAAGGGAGGGAGCTACATCCATAAGTAAATAAACTGGGAAAGTGATTTGGTATTTCCTTCTGAACTGGATACAAATATCTTCTGTGCAAATACAGACTTCTAGAGAAGATTTTAGTAAAATATCCAAATATCTTTAAAAATTACTGGGTAAATATTTAAGGATAGTATATAATAACTGGAATAGGAGATACTTGGTAGGTTATTAAATAGCTAGATGTGTGTTCTACCAAATAATGTAAGGAGTACAAACAATGATACAAAATGAATTATGGATAGAAATTTAACCTAAGTAACAGTATCTTGATAGTAAATGTAAACTGAGATTGAGCAAACATTTATGGAGAGTATTAAGGAAAATATTCCTTCTGAATATTAATCTTCTCATATACACTTTCAGGGACACTGATGCATATTAGTGGAATATTGTACACTGTTACAGTACTCTGAGTAGTGCCGTAGATATCTTTGCTTTAGAAACTTCTGAAAACAAAAATTTCAGGGTTATGATTAGAAGTTTAATTGACTTTTTCCTAACATGCTTTTCTAGAATAATATAGTAAACAGTAACTGTGTCTACACTGTCTTTTAGAAAATTTAGTAAAATACTTCCATATTATAATTAATCTGTAATCATTAAATGACAATAAATTTTTAACACTAATTTTAAAAGTAATATAATTCGGTAGCTAAACAGAGTTAAGAGATACTAATATCATTAACTTGTAGGAAAAACTATTAAAATATTAATTAAAAAATAAATCTAAAACTCACCTTCTGTAGCCAAATTGATACACAAGGCTTGTGAAAGAAATGGTGACAGGGTAACTCTGTTGCTATGTCATCCTTTATATACTCACTACAACAGATTGGACAACACTGCTCCTGACCAATAGCTGAAAACAATGCATAATTTAGATCTATCAGTCACACAAAGTTCAATTTTAATAAAATTGAAAATCAATGTATTAACTTGTAGACAATATTATGAAAGCAACAAAACCAGACTTTGATCAATGAACTGAAAGTTAGCTTCTATCCAAAACATCACTGGTTGGAATTTAGTAAGTACTGCTTTTGTAGAAGAGTGGACTCGGTAACGAACATTTGTTCAAGCCTGTTAACTGACAAATTACAAATATTATTCTACTAGGTAAGAGTTTGTCAGAATTTAGTTGCCATAGAAAATCTAATATAAGTATCTAATAGTCAGCATTTCATCTTCTAGGTACACTGACAATCTACTTCAACATGCAATGTGTCATTTGACATTTATGATCAAGTCTGTCCTTACCAGTGTGATCTTCAAGAACAAGGGTCTCTGGAAGACCATCAATGCTCTCCTTACTGGCTGGTGGATTGGCCACCTCAACATCCACTGCAAGAGACTCTAAGTGTGCCAAGGCAGTCTAAAAAAAGAAAAGAGTTCCTTGTAGAAAACATTTTAAAACAGTAATAGAAAACATAACATTTTTAAAGTTATCAGCCAGAGTTCTATCTAGCATTACTCTCTTCCTGTTAAGCTTCCCCTGCTTCAGTACCTTGCTCCCTTCCAAAGGAACCACCACTCAAACTACCACCGCTACCCAACCAAAACATTAAAAACACACTTAAAAAAAAAAAATCCTACTTTTCACAGGTATAACAAAAGACTGTCTCGGCTTAACAATCATCTCCTTCCCCATCATATTTATATTTTCACAGGAGTGGTTGGTTACCCCTCTCCACTGATCAGTTTTGGTGTAGAATCTGTAAAATGAAAGGAAGCAAAGAAAACAGAAACCCTCTGGATAAGTTTCACCTGAAGAAAGACAAAATGTGGCTGTGGTTACCAGATGCTCAAGGTAAGGAAGCGAAAGATACATTCCTGACTGGCTTTATCTCTGGCTGGCATAAGGTCAGCACACTCACATTATCAGCTCACAGGTACTACTCAGTTGTATGGGTTGTGGACTTAATTGAGGGCTTCAAATGTGTGTCTAAAGTTACTGTTCTAACAAGGATGGAGAGAACATCAGATCATGAGTCACCCTCATCCTTTCTGGCTTAATTAGCCTGTCTGGCTCCAAACAGATTAGAATTGCATGTAGACTTAAATCTTCCTGCCTGTCACTCATACAACTGTATATTCTTCATGCACATGTTACTTCATGTGCCTAACTTTTGCTGTCTATTTGAATCCTATCAGTTCCTCAGGGCCTGGGTAAATCTCATCTCTTCCATGAAATCTATGCCAGTGGTCCCAGACCATACTCATATCTTCCTTCAGAATTGCTTCTATATGCAAATAAACAGACTTGCACAGTTTAATAATTACTTGTTAGGAGCTCTAGTAGCATAGTGCCTAAGGCACTTGACTGCTAACCAGAAGGCTGGAGGTTCAAACCCACCAGCCACTCCTTGGAAGGAAGATGGGGCGATCTACTTCCATAGTGATACACTGCCTCAGAAACCCAAGCAGGGGTCGCTATGAGTCGGGTCTGACTCAACGGCACATAACGACAACAATACCACAATATTATATCCTAATTACAGCATTATAGGACCACAGATCTTTGAAAGACCTTAGCATTAATCTAGTTTACATGCAAAAACTGAAAAGAGACATGGCACCTTTCAAAGTGGAGCCACCCCTGTAGCAGGAGAATTCTGCCTGAGAGTTAAAATTGTGTAACACTGCGTTTGTCTTGGTTGACAAACAATTTTTTTAATATTCCTCAGTCCCTACCGTAGATATTACAGCAAACTATGTCTTTCCAAAATGGATTTGAGATGCTTTACAAAACAGAATAAGGCCAAGGCTAAATCAAAATCAGGACTGAAAAAAGAGAAAGCAAAAGCTTTCATCATATTATGAGGATGGTGCAGGACTAGTCAGTGCATTGCTCTGTTATACACAGTATCGCCGTAAGTAGGAGCTGACTTGACAGCACTTAACAGTAACATATCTAATAACATTTAAAATAAAGACTGACTTTAGATATGTTATTGTTGTATATGCTAACCATTTGTTTCTTTTCACTTTTTTTCATTTTTATTTTATATACCAGTTATTGGAAGTACCTTTACAATTAAGTCTTTAGATAAAAGAATATTCTGTGAGACTGTGTTGAAATCTGTGCAGTATTAATAAAGCCAATGACATTACAATGACTCTGCATCTGCTCATTCTGGGGAAATGATGAAAACTTCACTTGTGAGAATATCTGTATCTTGTTAGGCAGAATTATAGCTATTTTACTGTTGGCTGGGAGATCAAGTATAGAAAGGTGTATATGGAAGCCAAGTAATCAAAGGGGTGGACTGTGCCAGTCAGTGATCAATTTACTGCTTCTCAGATTCAAATTCACTATGTTTGTCACCTCCATGAAAATGGATTTAGGCCTGTAAATATGTGTTCTCTTCCGACAGCTGGCATGATGGTTAAGCTTTATACAGAGAGGCTGCTGGTGAGACAATGCAAGAAGAAAAGGGCTTTTCTTCTGATCCTGGTGTGCTTGCTTAATAGGCTTCTGCAGTGTACACAGCTTCTCAGGCTTCAGGTTCTTGCAATGCATGAGGACAGCAGCACCTAATAGCTTGTGTGATTTGTAGCAGAGTGCTCTGGTTAGACATAGCTTTCTGTGGTCCCTAGAAAGCAGATTTCCAGCAAGTTTTGCCAGTGTGGCACCACAATGAGTTCTTTGCCATCTAGTAACCGCAGCTGTGCCAACTTCATCAGGGTTTGGATCTCAGATGCTGGGGTGAGGGATTTTTCTTGGATGCTCTACTTTAGCTTTAAGGATGGAATCTACTCCTTATATGTGCTTTTCTTATATTCTTTAGAGTTATTTTTATTTGTAATAAAGTAATTGATCATTACTCCAATCTTGTTATATTTAATAATTCTTTATATTAAGCTTTCCCATCAGGATATGGGAAATGGAAGGTGAGTGCTTGTTATTTGTCTCTTTCTTCTTCACATAATTATAATCATGGATCTTCTCCAATTCCATGTACTTCTTAAGACAGACTCCATTTATAAGAATTCATCAGTGCTACAGCTAAACAAATGAGAAAACTCATTGCCATGGAATCAATTCCAGCTCATAGAAACCCTAAAGGAAAGAGTAGAACAGTCCCACGGGATTTCCAAGGCTATACATCTTTATGGAAGCAGACTGCCATATTTTTCTCCCGCAGAGCAGCTGGTAGGCTTGAACTATCAAGCTTTTGGTTAGCAGGTGAGCACTTAACCACTGTGTAACCATGGCTCCTTGAAACAAAAAGGAGGGATACTAAATTTACAGTAACTTTCATTTTGGCAGGTTATTTCAGGCTGACTACACTTTTATATGTTTGCCTTAATAGGTTTAGTTATATTCCTTTGTGATGATGATCTGAACATTTGCAATGTGAATAAATGCCTGGAACTTCAGATATGTAAAAATAATTTATTACTTAGGTTCCAAGGTGGCAGAATAGACAGATATACTATCTAGATCCTCTACAACAAAGATTCGAAAAAACAAGGGAAATGGGTATAGATGACAATTCTAGATTCTAGAACTTCAAAGGGAAGGATAAAGAAGTAGATCAAATACTGATCAGAGGAAGAAACTGAATAAAAACAGTGAACAAGGAGAGGTAAACTGCCAATCGGCAGTGTAGCCATTTTTCATCACTGCAAGCAGTAATCTGATGAGAGCAGGAACCAGATAACTGGCTCCATTTGCTCAGGACTGCACCAGGAAACACATTGGTGACAGGTGACCATAAAGTTGTGTCTTCCCCTTCTTACCATTCATAACTTCCCAGTGACTAGCTGTGCACCTCCCTACCCCCACCCACTCGGCAGCTGGTCAAACTCCCGCCACTGCCAGTGCTGTGCCACTTTCATTTTTACTTTTATTCTTCTGCTCAGTTCTTCTCTCTTTCCCAAAGAGCAGGAGCCCTTCCCTGGTCAGAGGTGTATGCTCTGATGGAGTGAGCACTGCATTCCTGCACAGCCATGTTTGCTGGCTGACACTATTTACAGTACTGTACTGCTTTTTTTCTTTCTTCCTTTATTCCATCTTCCCTCATCTCCCCTTTGTACTCCTTTGCTTCTTTCTCTTCACCTCCTTTTATTTTTTTCCCTTTTTGCTGCCACCCCTTCCAATGGTCAGCAGTGCCCATCCTCCCTTTCCATGGATCACTGGTGGTGTGAGCTCTTTCAGAGTGAGGTCTGTGTTCATGATGCAGCAGCTGTGTTTGGCAGCTAACACTTGTACTTGTTTCTTTCTTTTTTTAACTTCTCTTCTTCCCAGTTCTTCCTTCTTTCACCCTTACTCCACTCATTTTTTGTCAACTTTCCCCCTACACCTTTTTGTCCTTTTTATTTTTCCTTTCTTTTGATCCAGCTGAGCAAGTACCTTGCACACTACCAATTCTGTATCCAGTGGTGCCACCCCCTAACCCTCCATATTCAGTGCCACTGGCTCCCACGGAAAAAGTGATAGATTTCCACCACAGTTGTGTCTGGTGGCTATCACTTGCGCCAATACTGTGCTATATTTGTTATATTTTACTTTTTAATTTTCCTTTATTCCCTTTTTTTCTTCTTAGGTCTCTCTTCCCCCATTACTTTTTATTTTCCTCTTTTGTAGTTTTCTCACTCTCTTTTTTTTTACTTTTCCCCAGAAGTTAGGAGCCAGTGACTCTACCGAGCCATGCCCATTCACACCTGCTGCCACATCCACTGGGCAAGTGCCACCACCCACTCCAGTACTTCTGGACTGATGACAGATGGTGGCCAGTACATGCCCACACTGCCCTCAGCAGCTCTGTACAATCAGTGATCAGAGACTCATAACTACACTCCCACCTGCTATAAATTCCACCCAGAGACAGGCTGTGACCACCCCAGTGCTGCGAAACTAGAAGCCAAAGTAATATGCGCACTTACATTAAAACTGAACAAAACCCAAACTTAGGGTGAAGCAAACCAATAAATAATAAAAAAAATACAGTAAGACTATAATGCTCAGAGACAACAAACAACTTCAATAACAACAACAACAAAAAAAACAGGACAAGATGGCTCAAACAAATGATCAAAATACAGGGCAGAACATCTTCTTGTAGGAAGAAATGCTAGTGGACTTACCCAATAAGGAATTCAAAAGAATTATATTTAGGTACTTTCAATGGATTATAAAAAGTTTGAGGAAACCATAAACAAAATCAAGGGAAACACAGACAAAATTCTGCAAGAATTAAAATAATAATAATAAAAAAGAACAAATTGAAAATGAGAAGCCATGCAAAAACAAAAAAAGAAATCCAGAATATTAATATGAAAATTTCAAAAATATATAATGCATTAGAAGGACAGAGGTGTAAAACTGAATCAATGGGAACACAGAATCAGTGAGACTGAAGAGAAGGCTCTCAATGCTAATCAATTAGAGGAATGACAAGAAAAAGAACAAGAACAAAAAATACATAAAGTGTAAGAATCATATGGGATACCATGATACCATCATGGCAAGTACATGTGATGGGAATTCCAGAACAAGAAGAGACAAAACAAAAAAAAAGCACAAAGAAAACTGTCAAAGATTTGTTGGAAGAAAACTTCCCTAATATCATAAAAATGAGAAATATGCATTCAAGAAACCCAACAAACCCCAAGCAAGGTAGACCTCAAAAGAAAACTGCCAAGACATATCACAACCTAACTTTCCAAAGACAATGAAAGAATTCTGAAAGGAGTTGGGAAAAACATAAAGCCAACTACAAGGAGAATCAGTAAGATTAAGCTCTGATTTACTGGCAGAAACCAAGCAGACAAGAAAGCAATGGGTTGCCATATATAAAACCCTGAAAGAAAATATTGCCAAGCAAAAACTATGTATGCAGCATAACTGTTTCTCAAAAAATCATGGAAAATTAGGACATTCCCAGATAAATAGAAATTAAGAGAATTTGCAAAAACCACACCAACTTTACAAGAAATGCTAAAGGGAGCCCTCCAGACAGAGAACGTACAACAGCAGACAATAACCAGAGATTAAGACATAGGACAACATCACTGGGAAATCAACTTAAATATGGAAATATCGAAAAGAAAATAAACCCGTAAGACTAAAAATAGGGAATTAGCGATGTCAATCTGCAAATGATGATAAATACAAAGCAAAAAAAAGAGAATAAATGATAAAGTTACAAAATTTCCAAATAGAGAGGAAGTCAAGGCAATATAAGATAGAATAGATTGTTTTAAACTTGGGAAGATAATAAAAAAATTACAGGATAACTTCAAAGAAAATTAATAAACTTTCTCACCAAAAAAAGAAGAAAATCATGAGTCTTAGTAAACACTAAAACAACAGCAAAAAAGGAACTGATAAGAAAACTCATAAACAAAACTAACTCAGCAAAGAAAACTACATTGAACAAAGAAACCATCAACACCAAAAAAAAAAAAACCCACAGCAAAATGGCAGCAGTAAATTTATAACTAACAGTTATACTGAATGTAAACAGATTAAATACATCAGTCAAGAGACAAAGAGTAGCAGAATACATAAGAAAACAATATGCTATAACAAGGGACACACTTCAGACACAAAGACAAAAATAAGCTAAAAGTCAAAGGACAGAAAAACATACATGAAGCAAATGGCATACAAAAAAGAGCAGGAGTGGCAATATTAAGCTCTGATTATTGACCTTCAGGCAAAAACCAGCAAAAGAGACAAGGAATGATAATGGGTCAATCAAAGAAAAGGACATAACCTAATATTTATGCACCCAAAGATAGAGCCCAAATATACATAAATCAAACTTTAACAGAAAGGAAAAGAGAAATAGACAACTCCACAATAATAGTACCCAGTAACAGTACACTACTTTCGATGAAGGACAGAACTAGAAAGAAACTTAACAAAACTACAGATCTAAATAACACAATCAACCAACTAGACCTCATAGATGTATACAGAACATGCCACCGAACAGTAGAACAATATACATTATTTTCCAGCACCCTTCAACATTCTCTAGAATACACCATATGTTAGGACACAGAGCAAGCCCCAATACATTTAAAACACTGAAAAAGCATTTTCTCAGATCACAATGCTATAAAATTAGAAATCAACAATAGGAAGATAAAGGAAAAAAAAAAAATCAAATACATAGAAACTGAATAACACCCTGCTTAAAACTGCTGGGTAAGAGGAGCCATGTTATTGTTGTTATGTGCCGTCGACTCGGACCCGACTCATAGCGACCCCTCCTTGGGTTTCCGAGGCAGTATCACTATGGAAGTAGATTGCCCCATCTTCCTTCCAAGGAATGGCTGGTGGATTTGAACTGCCAGCCTACTGGTTAGCAGTCAAGTGCCTTATGCACTACGCTACCAGAGCTGCCACAGAAAAACGAAATTCAAAAATTCCTTGACTCAAATGAGAATGAAAACGTAACATATCAAAATCTTTGGGACACAGCAAAAGCAGTGCTTAGAGGGCAATTTATAGCAATAAATGCACATATCAAAAAAGAAGAAAGAATCAAATCAACACCTAAACCCAACATGTCCAACTATTAGAAAAAAAATAGCAAAAAGCCTACAGTCTCCAAGAGAAATACTGAAGATTCAAGCAGAAATAAATGAAACAGAAAACAGAAAAACAAAGAATCAGGACTAGAAATTGGTTCTTTGGAAAGATTAATAAAAAGTACAAACAACTGACAAATTTAACAAAGGAAAAGAGAAGATGCAAAGAAGCTGAATAAGAAATGAAACAGACAATATCACAACAGAACTTACTGAAATAAAAAGGATAATAACAGAATACTGTGAAGAACAAAGGATAATAACAGAATATTATGAAGAACTTTATTCTAACAAATTTAAAAATCTAGAAGAAATGGACAAATTTATAGAAACATACTATCTACACAAACTAACAAAAATCTGAAGTAAAAAATTTGAACAGTGCCACCACACATACACAAAAAATACTGAACAGATCATAAAAAACTCTCATCCAAAAAATGCCTTGGTCCAAATGCCTTCACTGGCAAATTCTACCAAACATGCAAAGAAGAGCTGACACGAATACTACTCAAATTATTTTCCAGAATATAGAAAAGGATAAAATACTACCAACTCAGCATAACTCTGATATCAAAACCTGGCAAAGATATCATTAAAAAAGAAAATTATAGACCAATATCCTTTATGAAAACAGACACAAAAATTCTCAACAAAATACTAGCTAACAGAATCCTACAACACATCAAAAAAAAAAAAAAAAAAAGTAATACAAGTGGGATTCATACAGAGTATGCAAAGATGGTTCAACATAAGAAAAGTAATCAATGTAAATCAGACAAATAAAACACAGGAAAAGAACCAAATGATCAATCATATCAACAGATGCAGAAAAGGCTTTGACAAAATCCAACAGCCATTCTTGATAAAAACACTCAGCAAAATACAAATAGAACCTTTTTAAATACACAATATTGCGTTATCAGCAATAACAAACATTAATCTATGGGTAAATAGATAGATAGAAGGAATGACCAGGTGTATCCAGGCAAAAGGGAATATACCCAGGACCATATATAAGGTTGCAGATGATATTTCTACATATGTATTTGTATGTGCTGTAACAATGTCCATATATGAAATAGAGCTAACAAAGGTCAAAGTTATAACTTATTAGCCACAGCTAAGCATACTGAGGGAGGAAGTAGTTGGACTTGTGAGCTCAGGACCATGGTTGCAGGGACATCAAGCTCAATTGGCATAACACAGTACACAAAAACATTGTTCTACTTTGGTGAGTAGTGAGTGAGGTCTTAAAAGCTTGCAAGTGGCCATCTAGATGCAACAATGGGTCTCTCCTTGCACTGAAGAATGAAGAAAATTAAAGACACACAGAAACAATTAGTCCAATTGACTAGTGGACCATGGGAACCTCAGCCTATATGACCATGAGACCAGAAGAACTAGATGGTGCCAGGCTACCACTGTCAACCGCTTGGAAAGGGCCAGAGCAGATCTTGGACAGTATGGGAGAACAATGTGGAACAAAACTCAAAATCATAAAAAAGACCAGGTTTACTGGTCTGATAGAGGCTGGTGAGACCCTCGCGACTATGGTCCCTAATTATCTTCAGGTCTGGACTTGAACTTACTCCCACGACTTCCAGCCAAACAACAGTCATATACGGTGAACATTTACACCAGGTAGATATACTCCTTAGAATGACCAATCATGGGTGAACAGAAGGGCAGTACTGGCTCAGGGAGACAGCTCAGGGGAGAGGAATACACAGGAAAGAAGGACACAGGGAAGAGGTTAACTATAGGGAAGAGGTGGGAAGAGAGCTGTTGCACTCTGGGGAGTTGTAGTCAATGTCATTAGGCAAAACGTGTATGAACTGCTGTAGAGAAATGAATTTGCTCTGTAAAATTTCACCCAAATCACAATAAAAATTTAAAAAGCAAACAAATAGACGGGAAACTCTCAACATAATTAAGAGGATATACACAAAACCAATGCCCAACATCATTCTCAATGGAGAGAAAGTGCAAACACTTCCCTTGTGAACAAGAACCAGACAAGGACGCCCCTTTTCACTACTCCTATTCAATACTGCAAGGAGCTCTGGTAGCACAGTGCCTAAGACATCTGACTGCTAACCAGTTGGTGGTTCAAACTTACCAGCCACTCCGCGGAAGCAAGATTGGGCAATCTACTTCCATAAGGATTTACCACCTCGGAAACCCAATGGGGATTGCTATGAGTTGGAATCGACTCGATGCCAGTGGGTTTTTTTTTTTTTCCTTCAGTATTGTATTGGAAGTCCTAGCCAGAGAAGTAAGGCAAGAAAGGCCAAACTGGCAGAAAATAAGTGAAATGATCTTTATTTGTAGATGATATGATGCTAAACTTAGAAATCCTGAAGACTCTAAAAGAAAACTACTAGAATATAAAGACTCAGCAAAGTGGCAGGATACAGGACAACATACACAAATCAGACAGATTACTATATACTAACAAAGAGAACAATCTGTAGAGGAAATCAGAAAAACAATCATTTACAACAACCACCCAAAACATGAAGCACTTAGAAATAAATCTAATCAAAAACATAAAAGACCTATACAAAGAAAGACACAAAACACTTCTACAAGAAACCAAGAGACTTACATAAATGGAAGAATATACTGTGCTCATGGATAGTAAAAATGACAATACTACCCAAAGCAATCTACAGATATAATGCGATCCTGATGCAGATTCCACCATTATTCTTTAAAGAGATGGAAAAACTAATCACCAAGTTTATATGGAAAGGAAATAAAACCCTGGGATAAGCAAAGCAATGCTGAAGAACAACAAAGGAAGAGACCTCACACTCCCCAATCTCAAAATCTACTACACAGCCAGTGTAGTCAAAACAGCCTGATACTAGTACCATAACAGACACACAGACCAACAGAACAGAACTAAGAATCCAGAAGTCAATATACCCATCTACGGACAACTAATCTTTGATAAAGGGCTAAAACTCATGAAATGGGGAAAGGATAGTTTCTTTAACACATGGTACTGGCACATCCTTGATACTCATTTACAGAAAAATGAAGCAGGATCCGTATTTCATGCCACATACAAAAACAAACTCAAGATGGATCAAATACCTAAATGTAAAACCTAAAACCATAAAGATCATCAAAGAAAAAACAGGGCCAAACTTAGAGCCCCAACACATAGCAAAAGCAAAACTAATGCAAAAGCAGAATTAATGTGTGTTTTTGTGTTTGTCTACCTACCTACGTACCTACTCTACCTACCTATATAATCTACCAATCTAAACTAAAGTTTCTAATCTCAGAAAATTTCAAGATAAAATATTACTATAATGCCCCTGAAAGCTCTTTCATTAATTTTTATTGTCTTAACTTTGGTTCATTCACCAGTTGCTACTGTCCCTCATTCCACTTTGGAATTAAATCACCTTTGGAAACAGTAATTTAAAGAAAGACTTCTTATAATGAAATCCACTAGTGCAGTGGAAGTTTTCAAACATGAAAATGCTTGGGTTTTTTACCTTAAGCAAATATAATTAAAAGTAAATTTTTCTGTTTTAGTTAAAAAAGGAAAAGAAGGCAAGGAAAACTCTGGCCCCAAGAAAAAACCAAATCAGACTCTCTGCCTTTGAGTCAATTCTGACTCATAGTGACCCCTATTGGATTTATGAAGTGGTAGATTTTTATGGAAGTAGATTGACCCAATTTCCTTCTGTGGAGTGGCTAGTGGGTTTGAACCACCAACCTTCTGGTTAGCAGTCAAATACCTTAGGCACTATGCCACCAGAGTTCCTTTTGGTACCAAATATGTTACATTTATTAGAGTATGTATATTTGTGTGTGTTGGAAGTGGAGAGAAGCAATAATTGCATTAAGCAGCAAGGAAGTAATGATATCCCCTGCTTTTTTAAAGTTTGCTTTTTGCCTCTTCACTTTTATGAAAAACTGACACTAGAGTTCTCACAAACTGAAAGAAATCTGAAGAGGATTTTCACTTCTAGGGAAAAAAGCAAAAGGTGAAATTAGCATTAAGTATTTGCTTTGCAGCGAGGCTTTAAAGGGGCAGTGGACATCCCGTGCAGCAACAAGGGGCATCACTAAGCTCCTTTCCCAGGACAGTCAGCATCTCAGCTTCAAGCTCCAGAGCTTTGAACTGTGTCTGTCAACAATACGTATCAGTGTTATTTTAGGTTTTATGTGTTATTTGGTATGATTTGGTAGGTTATTTTTTGGGTCTGGGACTGCTCAAAAATGTTTTCCACATAAATTAACAGTACTGGCTTCTTTACTTCATACCATTTTGGCTTCGAGAAGATTTAATAAGAATGTCCTACTTTTGGACAGCAGGAAAAACCTCAAGTATTTAGAAGACACAAGAAAGGAAGCTACTTGTAATATATCCTTAGATATCTTCAATTTCATTTCACAATTACCTCTGTGTATGTATAAAATATCCATACTCACCCATATAATTCAATAGAGGAAAAGAGTATTTTTTTAAATGTAAGCAAAATATTTTCTATTCTACAGTAAAAACTAGCAGATACTGCAGTTTTAGACAAATTGATGGGACTCAAGTAATTTACATATACTTACTGGTTATAATCACAAGGAGCTCTGGTGGCGGCGTACCTAACGCACCTGAGTGCTATTCAGAAGGCTGGCAGTTCTAAACCCACCACAAGCTTCGTAGAAGGAAAGTGGGGCAATCTACTTCTATATAGATTTACCACCTTGGAAACCCAATGGGGGTCACTATGAGCTGGAACAGACTCTATGGCAGTGAGTTTGGTTTTTTAAGGTGGCAAGCACTATTCGGTAATTATTATTAAACTTATCAGAAAACTATTCATCTTTACTTAAAGTAGTTTAAAATCCCTTAAACACTTAATTCTTATCATTTTTCATCCTATCAACATATGCATACATACATAAGCACCAGAGTTACTAAAATACCTCCATAGCCTGGGCTAAGCGTTCTTCTAGTGCCATGTAGGTGAGGAACTGAGGATCCACATAAGAAATAGCTTCAGCAACTCCTAGTCCATCTGCAAATCCATCAAACAGGCTGGAAAAAAAAATGCAATCATGTTTTGGGAAATCTTTGGTCACAATATATTATATTAACATACTGATAAGCCAACAAATACATTTTGAGTTGTTGTGTTGTTTTTGTTATGTGCCATCGAGTCAGACACGACTCATAGCGACCCCTCCTTCGGTTTCCGAGGCAGTATCACTACGGAAGTAGACTGCCCCATGGTCCTTCCGAGGAGTGGCTGGTGGGTTTGAACCGCCATCCTTCTGGTTAGCAGTCAAATGCTTTAGGCACTACACTACCAGAGCTCCCACATTTTGAGTAGAAACCTTTAAATCATTTTAACATAAACCTTGTAGGGTTGGGCACAGGAGGAACAGAAAGTTAAAGTGCTAAGCATGACTTCTTCCGAAAGGTTGTTAGACTCACTGCCCAAAGTTTATAGGAAAATTCTCCATGTTTCTAGCTCTGTAGACTGCTTAAAACTGAGATGAAGATAGCACTTTCTCCAGCTTCATTCTTTCTCAAACATTTCTACCTCTGTTTTAGTTTCCAGTCAGAGTTCTGCAGAGATTGTGATATAGAGTTACTGCACTTATTTTAATTCTGTCATTAGTCACAGCCTCTTTTTCTTCTCTCACCTGGTATTGCTTAATTACTCTGGGCTTTAATTTATTTTCTCTCAATGCCTTTCTCATTAATCTCTTCTACTTTTAAAACAACTAGGTCTCCTCCATTATTACTTAGCTGGGAAAAAAATTCAGTTCCTCACTGCTCATTCTCATTACCTTCATCCTAAAAGAAAATATTATGCCTTAATATAGTCTTAATCTCCTTTCCTCACCCTACACATAATTCCTCCATTCCAGTAATCTTAGAAACATTAAGTGAGTCAAAATATTTGTCAACCATAAGTATGTTGTCAATCCTCTTCTCTCTAATCTTGGCCCCTTAGAAATTACATTCAAGCCTATTTCTTCAATTATCCTCTCTGCAAATAATTCCCAAATATCCACATGATTCCAAATTCCCCTTAAGCTTGTGGCCTACATTTCTACTTGTGTGTGGGGCATTTTACATGGATGTACCTCAAATTCAAGATCTCCAAAACTGAGCTTATTTCTTATCTAAAGACAAGTATCCGCTAACTTCCTTATTGCTATCAGAGTTTGACTATCATAGTAAGAAACATTCATAGTTACAAAAGTTAGCTAAAAAATAGTTTATTGCCATTATTGAAATTACAAGCTTATTGTCAAGAGAGATAGAAGGGAGTCTTAAAGAAGAATATATATTACAACTTAGTAATTGGAAATAAAAAAATAATACAAGAAACACAGTATAAAAGAACAGAAATTCTCATAATAACCACAGATTTTAGAAATGGAATGAACACTAAGCATTACTGAATCCAATCACCCTTGTAACATCGGGACTCCTCATGAGCAGGGAGATATAGTGCAAAGAGGAAGAGCTCTGGAGTTAGTCAGTTAGGGATTTAACTTCACTTTTAACTGAATTTAATTTGAAAATTTTATTTAACCATTCATTTTATTTCTTTATCTAGAAAACAAATTAAATGAGTTGATACACAGGTGCTTGATACAGAGGTGGCACCATAGTAGGCATTCAAGAAATAATACCTATCCTTCCACGTGGAGAATACACTGATATTTTGGGGTGATGCATTCTGGTGTGGGAGAGCCCTATTAGGAAATTTATGTGATATCAGTGTTCCTGTTTATGACATTTACCCTGTTGCTCTAGTTCTGCCTGCTGGAGAAACACAAAATATGCCCATTTTCTCTTGCATTTTATCCTTTTAAGTGGTTAAAGTCACTCATCTTGCAATAATTCTCTTCTTCTCCAGGCTAAATAATCATAAACATTCAAAGCATGATACCTGGTTGTAGTGTGGCTACTGCAGAGTACTCAGATAATGCTAAAAATTGTAGTATCATTCATTTGGCAACCACCAGGGTAATAATTGTTTCAGACAACAATCATAAACGGATGCTAAAACCAGTTCGATAATTTGAGAAGAAATAGATTATTTACAGTCTCAAAGTACCTTCACACAAGTTGCCTAATGATTATAAAGGGTAAAATGGCAACTGTACAGTGATGAAATTGGGAAGATAATACTTTAACCAAATGAATTTAACAGCCCCACTAATGGGAAAAATTGACACCATATGTCTTCTGACATATACCAGGATGGACAAAACATCACTTCTATGGTGTTCTTGACAAAAATTTATTAACTCAAATCTACTCATGACATCAGACAAACCCAACCTCAGGGACATACAACAAAATAAATGGCCTATACTTTTAAAAAAAGATCAAGGTCATGAAAGACAAATAAAGATGGAAAAAATGTTGCAGATTAAGAGAGACCAAAGAAATGCTGACTAAATGCAAGAAGTGATCCTGGTTTGGAAAAAAAAAAAAAAAAAAAAAAAATTTTTTTTTCTTTTTGCTCTAAAGGCATTAGTGGGACAACTGAAGGTACTGTATCATTGCTAATTTCCTGATTTTGACAATTGTACTTTGTTATATAAAGGAATGCTCTTATTTTCAGGACATTCATTCTAGATTTATGCTAAAAGAGTATCATGTTTGTAATGTATTCATAAATGGTACTGGGAAAACAAGACAAAAACATATTAGAGAAAGGGATGAGAAAATGAAGCAAATGTGGTAAAATATGTGGTTAATAGGTAGGGACTGTTAGTGAAGAATATATGGAAATTCTTTGTACTATTTTTGCAGCTTTTCTGTTAATCTTAAATTATTTCAAAAATAATAGTTTTAAAAATTCTATTATTAAACTGCAGCTACAGTCACACATAGTAGTAATTTCTTACTACCTTATTAGGTGGGAGCTCTGGTAGCATAGTGGCTAAGACACTTGCCTGCTAACCAGACGGCTGGCGGTTCAAACCCACCAGCCACTCCTCGGAAGGAAGGTTGGGGCAATCCTACTTCCATAGTGATACTGCCTCAGAAACCCAAGGAGGGGTCGCTATGAGTTGGGTTTGACTCGACGGCACGTAACAACAACAACCACAACCTTATTAGGTTAATAATGATAACCACAATTTTGTATAAAGAAACAGAGAGGTTAAGTAATTAGGAAAAACCAAATGATAGAGCTAGGATTTTAATTGTATCTGTATAAATCCAAAACCCTGTTTTCTTCACATTACCTCCTATCACACCAAGCTATGACATATACACTAGGTATTTTATAGCACCTCTGTGACACCATCAAAACAAACAAACTTTTGACATGGAATTTCCTCCATTTTGCTTTATACAGAAACAAAGAACTAAAATTTTTTTTATCATTTTTCTAAATAAAGATGAACATGAAAAAAGTATGCCATATTTGGGCTTTAGAGATAAGAAATGCTATTTGCCATGTTCTTCCTTTCAGTTTTCAAAATGCCATGTTATTTTATCATGAAAATTGAACTTATATTTTCCACCTTGTCAACACTTAGCTCCTGCCATCCAAATTAACAGAGTACTATATAAGCAAATAATAAGGTGATGACATAATCCAGGTAATTTTCAAAATAGCAACTTACAAATATTTTGGTTTAAGTCAATGCTAAAATGCTTTTCATTAAAAAACAAAACAAAAAAACTCCCAAATTTGGGTAGAATAGCAATGTTTCTAAACCCTAATAAAACAGACATATCCAGAAAGACCAAAGATAAATTAGAACCTGATTTAATCTAAAGTTAGAGTTGTTAACTTTAAGTTACAATTATATTCAACACACACTCCTTCAAATTTTTATGCATAATGTTTTTCAAAAGTTATTTGGAAACATGTATAAAGATCTTTAAATATATCACATAGCTCAGTCATTTCACCTCTAGTGGTGCAGTAGTGGTTAGGGCATATAGCTTCTAACCAAAAGGTTGGTGGCTGAAACCACCCACCAGCTGCTCCACCAAAGAAAGATAAGGCAGTCTGCTTCCGTGAAGATTTACAGTCTTGGAAACCCAATGGGGTCACTATGAGTTGGAACTGAATCAATAATGGCAGTGAGTTTGGGCTTTTTTTTTTTTTTTTTTAATCTGTCTTTATTAAAACAAACAAACAAAAAAAAACCCAGAAGTACAGAACAAGCTGGTATGTGTGTGTGTAATTTACAATGCTCTTTCAATAATCAGTTAAATTTTAGGGCATTATAGGATGCAGAATCTACATGATGGAGTTACAAAAGAAAAACATTTTTATAGAACATTTTTTATATGAAAACATGCAACAGAAGAATCTGCCTCATCTGAAACTGTAACTGCCTCCTAACATGTAGTACAAATAAGGCTAAAAATACGATTCTTTCATCTGCTAAGTACTTTGAAGAATTACTTTGCATAATGGAGGGAAAAAACTTCAAAATTAAAAAGGAGTGCAGTGACACAGTGAGGGAAAAGGTAAAGAGAGTGAAGAAAATAACGAAGCATCAAGATCACCATAACCATGACTCAGGTAGAGCCACTTATACTCCATAATGCTTAGAAAACCAGAAGATGGGTTCTGGAGAATGGGAATGTTCAAGGTAGAATTAAAAACTGTTTGTGTGGCTGGGATGAAATCTGAACTTCTACTTGCACAAAATGGTTGACAAAAGGTTGTTCTGCACACATAATTCTTTATTCTACCTTGGGGAAAGAGAATGGAAGAGGGTAAGGAGGTGCTCAAGAAGATGTTGACTTTTGGTGTTTGGAACAAACTGGAGATGTATGAAGAAGTAGCTAACACACACAGAAACAGAAAGTGAAGACAAAGAGGTGGCTTTGAAAAAACAAGTTTTAGAAACCTGCAGAGATATCAAGATATATGAATAAGTTTTCCTCATCTTTATTTTTCTAAATTTTCTATAACGGTGTGATTTTTTTAACTGGGAAAAGAAATAAATGAAAGAGAAATTCTTAAAAATATATTTATATAGAGAACCAAGAGCAGTAATGTGTCATTTTTTCCCCCAGAAAAAGTAACAAAAAAAGGAGCAGATGGAATAAAGATCATTTCTCCACTGCAAGAGTTATTAGCTACTTCCAATGGGCTACTACTATACCCTTGAAAAATAAATCTAATTTATAAACCAAAACAGTTAAACAGTAAGCATTATATTTGTATTAAGTTACAATTCTAAAATCTACTGCATTTACATGCTTTTATTTTCAGCTCACTATTCTTTGTCACCACCACTCATCTGTCAGTTTGTTGTACTGTGGTTTCTTGCGTGTTGTGGTGACGCTGGAAGCTATGCCACCAGTATTTCAAATACCTGCAGGGTCACCCATGGTGGACAGGCTTCAACAGAGTTTCCAGACTAAGATAGACTGGGAAGAAAGATGGGACCATCCACTTCTGAAAAAAACCTGGCTACTGAAAACCTTGTGAATAGCAGTGAAACAGTCTGATACAGTGCCAGAAGATGAGCCCCTCAGTTTGGAAGGCACCCATAATACAACTGGGGAAGAGCTGCCTCCTCAAAGTAGAGTCAACCTTAATGAGGTGGAAGGAGTAAAGCTTTTGAGATCTTAATTTGCTGAGGGAGCACTACTCAAAATGAGAAAACAGTTGCAAACACTCAATGACAGACTCAAGCACAGCAAGGATTATGAGGATGGCCCAGGACCAGTAGTGTTTTCTTCTGTTGTACACTGCTCACTATGAGTCAGAGCTGACTTGACAGCACCTAACAACAATATCATCTTTGTCAGGAGCTCGGGTGGCTCAGTAGTTAAAGTGCTCAGCTGCTAACTGAAAGTTGGGTGGTTCAAATCCACTAGCTGTCCCTCAGGAGAAAGTTGAGGCAGTCTGCTTCCCTAAAGATTTACAGTCTTGGAAACCCTATTGGGCAGTTCTACTCTGTCCTATGAGGCTGTTATGACGACAGTAATGGGTTTTTGGATTCTTTGTCAGCATAAAGTAAATTTAATATTTTCAACATCTCTGAGAAAGTACAATTGTATCTTCCATACATACAGAAGGAAAAGTAAAGACAATAAAAGAAAATTATATTCTTATGATTCTATCATAGATTTTGAAATTCTTCAAGTAGTATTCATTAAAGATCTTGTTTTTTTTTTTTTTTTTAAAAAAAACACTATTGCAAGTGCTATAGGGCTCATAAAGCTAAATAAACCAAACTCACTTCTGTGGAGTTGGATCTGACTCATAGCGACCCCTCCTTTCCAAGGTGGTTTCCAAGGTGGTATCACTACGGAAGTAGATTGTCCAACCTTCATTCTGAGAAGTGGCTGGTGGGTTTGAACCACCAGCCTTCTGGTTAGCAGTCAAATGCCTTAGGCACTACGCTACCAGAGCTCCCATAAAACGAAATAAGTAAGTCAAAATCACAAAACCACAAGTGTATAACGAAGTAGGATATATAAGATGAACTTTAAGAGACGCAAGGTCCCTGGGTAGCAGAAACGATTTGCATTCTACTACTAACCTAAACAATTGTGGTTTGAACCCACCCAGTGGCACTGTGAAAGAAAGTGCTGGCAATCCGTTTCAGTCAAGACTATAGTCAAGAAACCCTTAAAGCAGTTCTACTATATAACATATGGGGTCTCCATGAGTTGGAATCGACTAGATGGCAACAGGTTTTTTGTTTGTTTGTTTGTTTGTTTGTGTCAAGAGAGCTAAAGGTCAAAAAAGGAAGAAGCCGCTGACTGGATGAAGTATGAAATAGTCCATTTAGGAAGTGACATGTGAAATGAATTGTGATAAACAGGACAACTCTAACAGATGGGAAAATCAGAATACTTCTTAGCTATTAGAATCAAGTTTCATAACTTGAATCATAAACAAATTCCATTCAACAAATAATTAAGCATGATAACAGCACTATGCTACATACCTCCAGTCCACATCCAAGTCTTCACTTACACTGGAGTCATCCTCAAGGTTATTGTTACCATCCAGCATGAAAGCTTCTGGTTGTGCAAATTCATTGGCAGGTTCATTTCCCTCATCACTGCTGCTTTCGTTCACTTCATTATATTGTAACCAAGGAATTTCTCCCTCTTCTAAGGATGTCTGTTCCCTAATACAGAATTTTAAATGAAGAAGAAATATCATTTTAAAAACACACCATAAAATTGTTCTTTAAAGAATTCTATTCAGTGTGCAAAGGGACTCTTTATTCTTTGAGTTCTACTATGCTCTTATTAGTTTCACAATTTTAAAAAGCTTTTTAACTCCAAGATTATTTAAAAGAGAAGCAAATTTGTTAGTTGTATGTATATATAAAGAGCTCCTAATTACATAGGAATATATTTATTTCATTTAGGAATTATCTATGCTCTTATTTCTCTTCCTTTTGCAGGAGAAAAATGATAAAAATTCATTCTAGACAATTTGAACTTTCAAACACTGCCCTTGAGTAGTTTATCTTCATTTAATAAAATTTAAATTTTTCAACCTGGCCTACAAATCCCTAGATAATACATGTTATTTCGTCTGTTCACTTCTCCAACTTCACATAATCAGAACTCTTCCCCATCTATTATGCTCCTACTAGTCTTTCCACTGGGAGCTCTGGTAGCGCACTGGCTAAGGCTCTTGACTGCTGACCAGAAGGCTGGTGGTTCAAACCCACCAGCCACTCCTCGGAAGGAAGATGGGGCAATCTACTTCCGTAGTGATACTGCCTCGGAAACCCAAGGAGGGGTCGCTATGAGTCGGGTCTGATTCGAGGGCATATAACAACAACAGTCTTTCCGCTCATGGAGGTCATTTCTACCCTGGGGCTGTTTCCACTACCTAGAACGCTTGTGTATCAGATTTTTGCACAGCTACTCTTCTTCATATTCAGGTTGAACTAAATGGTAAGACAGTAATAGTCTTTTAGAGATCCAGCTTATGTATAGTCACTCACCTAATGGTCCTACTTCTGGGTATTTTTCCTAAAAAAAGTATGTATAAGGCTGTCTTTGCCATATTGTTTATAGTAGCAAAAACTGTGAAAAAATTTCCATCAAAGTAAATTGGTTAAATAAATTGTAGTATAAACAAACAAACAAAAACCTCACTGCCATCGAGTTGATTCTGACTCGTAGCAACCCCTTTGGGTTCCCAAAGTGGTAAATCTTTATACAAGCAGATTGCCCAGTCTTCCTTCTATGGAGTGGCTGGTGGGTTTGAACCACCAACCTCCTGGTTAGCAGTCAAATGCCTTAGGTACTACGCCACCAGAGCTCCATGTAATATAATACTATGCAGCTTTTGAAAATATCTTAGCAAAGTTGAATTTTATTTAGGTTTTAAGAAAAGAGATAATGTTATGTAACTGTATATATGAACTTTTAAGAGCATCATTAATTTGAATTGTATTTATATTTGGTGTAAATTTAACTTGGAGAATGTGTGTAAAAACATCTTCTATGAAAGTGATGTACACAATATCCACATGTTATGTTCAATAGATTTTAAAGAAATATAAACAGTATGTCTTCTAAACCTATAAACGTTTCCTTAAGTAATTTCTGGTCCTAAACTACAGGGTAACAGGTCTGTAAGGCTTAGTACCTACTATGGCCAGTTTAGTAAGATCAGCATAACAAAATAAGCTAACTATGTTAAGGTATGAATATCAAGCAACAAACCTTTATGAAAGCACTCATCTCACTGCACTGTTAATTCACCTAGTGACTCACTTGTCTTCCTCACTAAACTGGTAGCTTCTCAATGCTGCCTCTCATCTTTGTAGTCTCAGTGCCTATAACAGTGCTTGGCACACTGTAGGCACTCTCTAAGTGGTGCAAATGAAATACTAAAACCTTGAAAAACAGCCTCTTGAAAAACTGAAATAATTTATAGAATACGCCTCGAATAGTCCTTTGAAATTCTTCTGTTATTTCTAAAGCACTTCTACAAAAAAATCCTTACATATCTTTTGTGTATTATACAGATATCAAAATGACTCAGCTACTCAATAATACAAACTTAATTTAATAACATCTTGTGAATAGGAATATTATAATTATCAAAATATATTAAATTGATACTAAAGATTAAATTTTCAAAGAGCTTTAAAATAAAATATCATACAATCATGCATCATGAGATTTTCTAAGAAATGAAAAAAATGGAAGGTAAAGAAAATTAATCCCCTGAAAACACTAACCACTGATTTTACAAATTTGCAGCACATAATTTTCAATGTTTTGGTCAATACCAACAGTTTAAAGGTGTCAGGCCTTCATAAAGTAAACTAGCGATATTCTAAGAATTGTATCTCATAAAATTCAATAAAGTATAATAAACATTCCTGACATTTAGTTAACAGGTTTTCATTTTATAAGATACATAAGCAATCATCAAACCTTATTGTTGTTGTTGTTAGGTGCCGTCAAGCTGTCTCCGACTCACAGTGACCCTATGCACAGCAGAACGAAACACTGCCCAGTTCTGTGTCAGCCTCACTATCCGTGCTATAATACCCGAGCCCACTGTTGCAGCCACTGTGTCTTTCCATCTCATTGAGTGCCTTCCCCTTCTTCGCTGACCCTCTACCTTACCAAGCATGATATCCTTCTCTAGGGAATGATTCCTTCTGACAACATGACCAAACGAGGTGAGATGAAGTCTGGCCATCCTCGCTTCCAAGGAGCATTCTGGCTGCACTTCCTCTGGGGCAGATTTGTTAGTCCTTTTAGCAGACCATGGTACTCTTAGCAATCTTCTCCAACACCACAATTCTTCTTCAGTCTTCCTTATTCATTGTCCAGCTCTCACGTGCATAAGAGGCAACTGAAAATACCATGGCTTGGGTTAGGTGCACCTGTCTTCAAGGAGTTATCTTTGCTCTTCAGCACCTGAAAGAAGTCTTTGTAACAGATTTGACCAATGCAATACATTGTCTGATGTCTTGACTGCTGCTTCCATTGGTGTTTATTATAGAACCAAGTAGTATGAAGTTTTTGACAACTTCAATCTTCTCCATTTATCATGATGCTGTTCACTGGTCCAGTTGTGAGGATGTTTGTTTTCTTTATTTTGAGCTATAATCCATACAGCTGTCTGTAATCTTCAATCTTCATCAGTAAGTACTCCAAGTCATCCTCACTTTCAGCAAGCAAAGTTGTGTCATCTGCATATCTCAAGTTGTTAATGAGCCTTCCTCCGATTCTGATGCCACATTCTTCTTTTACAGTCCAGCTTCTTGGATTATCTGCTCAGCATACAAATTGAATTAAGTATGGTGAAAGGATACAACCCTAATGCACTCCCTTCTTGATGTTGAACCATGCAGTATCCTCTTGTTCTGTTCGAATGACAGCCTCTTGATCTAGGTACAGGTTCCTCATGAGTACAATCAAGTGTTCTGGAATTCCCATTCTTCTCAGTGTTATCCACAAATTGTTATGATCCACATAATCAAATACTTTTGCACAGTTAATAAACCATAAGTAAACATCTTTCTGGTATTCTTTGCTTTCAGCTAAGATCCATCTGACATCAGCAATGATATCCCTCGTTCCACATCCTCTTCTGAATGCAGCTTGCATTTCTGGATTACCGCTGCAATCGTTTTTTAATATCTTCAATAAGATCTTACTTGCATGTGATATTAATGATATTGTTCGATAATCTCCACATTCTGTGGGATCACCTTTCTTTGGAATGGGTACAAATATGGATCTCTTTCAGTCACTTGGCCAGGTAGCTGTCTTCCAAATCTCTTGGCATAACTAGTGCCTCCAGCGGGGCATCTGTTTGCTGAAACATCTCAATGGGTATTCCGTCAATTCCTGGAGCCTCGTTCTTCACCAATTCCTTCAGTGCAGCTTTGACTTCTTCCTTCAGTACCATTGGTTCTAGAACATATGCCACCTCCTGAAATGGATGAACACTGACCAATTCTTTTTGGTACAGTGACTCTGTGTATTCCTTCCATCTTGTTGTGATGCCTCCTGCATCATTTAATATTTTGTCCATAGAATTTTTCAATATGGCAACTCAAGGCCTAAATTTTTCCTCAGTTTTTTCAGCTTGAGAAATGCCAAACATGCTCTTCCCTTTTGTTTTTCTAACTCTAGGTCTTTGCCCATTTCATTATAGTATCTTGCTCTGTCTGGCAATGAAAATACATCTTTGGGATTGTAATGTCCATTTCTCTGATTACTAATGAGGTTCAACATCTTTTGAGACTTCTGTTGTAGTTAGGCACTTTCAAATTATTTCTGACTCACAGAGACCCTATGTATAAGAGAATAAAATGTTGCCTAGTCCTGCACCATCCTCACAATAGGAGGTATGTCTGGGCCCACTGTTGTTGCTGCTGTGTCAACTCATGTCATTAAGAGTTTTTCTCTTGTGCTGGCCCTTTACTTTATTAAGCATGATGTCCTTCTCCAGGAATTGGTCCCTCCTAACAACATGTGCATAAGCTGGACTACATGAGGAAGAAAGTGGCATCAGGATTGGAGGAAGGCTCATTAACCACTTGAGATAGGCAGACGATACAACTTTGTTTGCTGAAAGTGAGGATGACCTGGAGTATTTACTGATGAAGATTAAAGACTACAGTCAGCTGTATGTAGTACCCCTCAATATAAAGAAAACAAATATCCTTATAACTGGACCAGTAAGCAGCATCACAATAAATGGAGAAAAGACTGAAGTTGTCAAAGACTTCATATTACTTAGTTCTAATCAATACCAATGGAAGTAGCAGTCAAGACATCAAAAGACATATTTCATTGGTCAAATCTGTTGCAAAAGACTTCTTTCAGACTTCATCTGACCTATTTTGGTCCTTCTGTCAGAAGGGACCATTCCCAGGAGAAGGATGTCATGCTTGGTAAAGTGGAGGGTCAACGAAAAAGGGGAAGGCCCTCAACAAAATGGACTGACACAGTGGCTACAGCGATGGGCTCAGGTATAGTAGGGATCATGAAGCTGGCACAGGACCAGAGAATTTCATTCTGTTGTACATAAGGTTGCTGAGTCAGAGACAACTTGATGGCACATAACAACGACAACAAAAAACATGTGCAAAGTGAAATAAAGTCTCACCATCCTTGCTTCTAAGGAGTATTCTGGCTGTACTATTTCCAAAACAGATTTCCCTTCTTCTGGCAGTCCATGATATATTTAATATATAGTACAGCTTCACCACATCATTTGTTATGACATGGATCATAACAAATTATGGATAACATTGCAAAAAATGGGAATTCCAGAACACTTAATTGTGCTCATGAGGAACTTGTACATAGAACAAGAGGCTGTCATTCGGACACAACAAAGGAATACTGCATGGTTTAAAATTGGGAAAGGCATATAATAGGTTGTTGTTATCTGTTGTTGTTATGTGCCGTCAAGTCGAACCTGACTCATAGCGACCCCTCCTTGGGTTTCTGAGCAGTATCACTACGGAAGCAGATTGCCCCATCTTCCTTCCGAGAAGTGGCTGGTGGGTTTGAACCGCCAGCCTTCTGGTTGGCAGTCAAGTGCCTTAGGCACTATGCTACCAGAGCGCCCATATAATACATATCAGGATTATATTTCTCTCTAGCATTGAGTGTACATTTGAGATTTGTGTTTTTGAATTTAAAATTAAATCAGTCTCATTAAACTGGTGTATTTTCCTTTAGGCTCTTCCAGGTGCTCTGATGGCTATTTTATAAACTTTCTATTTAATAATCTTTGACATTATTTTTAATAAACATTATGCTTCACCAACAGTATAATTTTGATGTGCCAATTCTTCTTCCATCTTCCTTTTCCATTGTCCAGATTTCCCATCCATATAATGAAACTGAAAATACCATGGCTTGGGCATATCACACCTTAATCTTCAAAGTGACATCCTGGCTCTTCAACACTTTAAAGAGGTCTTTGGCAATAGATTTGCCCAGTGCAATACAATGTCTGATTTCTTGACTGCTGCTTCCATAGGTGTTGTGGATCCATGTAAAATGAAATCTTTGACAACTTCAATTTTTTTCTCCATTTATGCTGATGTTGCTTATTGGTTCAGTTGTGAGGATTTTTGTTTTCTTTATGTTGTGGTGTAATCCACAGTGAAGAAGACTGTAGTCTTAGCTTTTCATCAGGAAGTGCTTCACGTTATCTTCACTTTCTTCAAGCAAGGTTGTGTCATCTGCATATCACAGACTGTTAATGAAACTTCCTCCAATTCTAATGCTGCATCCTTCATACAGTCCAGCTTCTTAAACTATTTGCTCAGCATACAGACTGAATAAGTATGGTGAAAGGATACAACCTTGATACATGCCTTTCCCAATTTTAAACCATGCATTATTCCCTTGTTGTGTCTGAACGACAGCCTCTTGGTCTATGTTCAGGTTCCTCATGAGAACAATTAAGTGTTCTAGAATTCCCATTCTTTGCAATATTATCCATGATTTGTTATGATCCACACAAATGCCTTGCATAATCCATAAAACACAGGTAAATATCTTTCTAGTATTCTCTACTTTCAGCCAAGATACATGTGACATTAGCGATGCTATCCCTCATTCCACATCCTCTTCTGAATCCAGTCTGCATTTCTGGAACTTCCCTGTCAATATACTACTAGAAACATTTTTTTAATTATATTCAGCAAAATCTCACTTGTATATAATATTAATGATACTGTTCAATAATTTCCACACTCTGTCGGATCACTTTTCTTTGGAATGTGTACAAATATCAATTTCTTCTAGTTGGTTGTTCAGGTAGCTGTCTTCAAAACTTCTTGAAAAAACGAGTAAGTGCTTCCAGTGCTACATCTGTTTGTTGATGCATCTCAATGGGTATTCCATCAATTCCTGGAGCCTTGATGTGGTAGTTAAGGTTGTGTGTCAACTTGGCTAGGCCTGGTTTTGAGTGGCTGGGCAGCTGAATATAATTATTAGCCATGGTGAGATTGGTAATCAACTCCATGGGTGGAATCTACTGGAGTAGCTGCCTTGGGGATATGGTCTCTGCAGCTTTTTGGCACACTTGGACCCTGCATGTAGCCAAGTCTTCATTTAGCAGCCTGCCATGTTTTCTGATCTTGGGACTAACTCCAGACTGGAACTAGTGGTCTGCCATGTTGTTTGGGAATACTGGAACTGTGTCATTTTATCTGTCAACCTTGGGCTTGTCAGCCTCAGCAGCCAACAGCTGCCTGAGTGAAGAGACGCCTCAAGCTCCAGTGGACTGGGAGCAAGAGGCAGAGCTGAAACCCAAGGCTGAGGGTCTTTCTCAAGAAAGACCTAGAGCTGGCACTTGAACCTGGACTTCTAGCCTCCAAAACTGTAAGAGAATGAAGCCCTGTTTGTTAAGACCACCCTTTTTGGTATTTTCTGTTAGAGTGGCACTAGATAACCAAAACACTTGTTTTTCGCCAATTCCTTCGTGCAACTTGGATTTCTTCCTTCAATACACTGGTTCTTGATCATATGCCACGTCCTAAAATGGCTGAATGTTGACCAATTCTTTTTGGTACAGTGACTGTGCATTCTTTTTCTCTTCTTTTGTTGCTTCCTGAATCATTCATTATTTTGCCCACAAAATCTTTCAATACTGCAATTCAAGGCTTAAAGTTTTTTCTTAAGTTCTTTCAGCTTAAGAAATGTTGAGCATGTTCGTCCCCTTTCATTTTCTAATTCCAGGTCTTTGCATATTTCATTATAATACTTTGTTTCCTCAAGTCACTCTTTGAAATCTTCTGTTTAGCTCTTTATGTCAACAATTCTTCTATTTGCTTTAGCTATTCTTCATTCAAGAGCAAGTTGCAGACTCTCTTCTGACATCCATTTTGGTCTTTTCTTCCTTTTCCATCTTTTTAATAACTTTTTGCTTTTGACTGCTAACCAGAAGGTTGGCGGTTCAAACCCACCAGCCACTATGTGGAAGGAAGACAGCGCAATCTACATCCATAAAGATTTACTGCCTCAGACACCCAAATGGGGTCGCTATGAGTTGGAACTGACTCAATAGCAGTGGATGTGGTTTTTATTTTTTGTTTGTTTGCTTTCTTCATATATGATGCGCATGATGTCGTCCCACAACTCACCTGGTCTTTGGTCAGTGGTGTTCAATGTGTCAAATCTATTCTCCAGATGGTCTCTATATTCAGGTGGGATATAATCAAGGTCATATTCTGGGTCTCATAGACTTGATTTAATATTCTTCAGCTTCAACTTGAACTTGCCTATGAGCAATTGATGGTCTGTTCCACAGTCAGTTCCTGCCTTGTGCTGAACAATGACAATGATACTGAGCTTCTCCATTGCTTCTTCCACAGATGGAGTTGTGATTTCTGTGTATTCCGTGTCGGATGTTAATTATTTAATATTTGTTACTTTCTGTTTTGTACCAAAGTAAATGTTCAGTTTTTATAATTGTTCCCTGTGTGTTGTGTATTCCATAGAACGAAGCATTCATTTAACCAAGTTGCTCAAATTTTGTAAAGATGGAATATTTTGTATTCATGAACTATCAATAATTGAGGATGTGGTAGTTAAAGTTATGTGTCAATTTGGCTGGGCATGGATGAGTGGCTGGGCAGCTTGATGTAGTTATTCCCCATGGTAAGACTAGTAATTAACTCCATGGTGGAATCTACTGGAACAGCTAAGTAGTTGCTTTAGAGATGTGGTCTACTTCCAGTATATAAGCAACTTTAAGACGATCTCTAGCTTTCTGGCATACCTGAACCCTGCATGTAGCCAAGTTGCTGTTCAGCAGCCTGCTATGCTCTGCCAATCTTGGGACTTTTTCTGGACTTGAATTAGTGGCCTGCCATGTTATTTGGTAATATTGGGACTGTGCCTTTTTACTTGTCAACCTTGGGTTTGTCAGCCTCAGCAGCTGAGTGAAGAAAAGCCTCCATCTTCAGTAGGTCACGAGCAGTAGGCAGAGTTGAAGCCCAAGGTTGAGGGGCTTTCACCCAGCCCCTAGAACCTGGCACTCTGAACTCAGACTTCTAGCCTCCAAAACTTTAAGAGAATAAACTCCTATTTGTTAAAGCCATCCCATTTGTGTGATCTTCTGTTAGAGCAGCACAAAGTAACCAAAACAGAGGAATCCAAATTTCTCTCTATGAGTGATTCTGCCAATATTGTCAATATAAATCTGTCAAATTTCAATTTATATATTTCAGTTTATTTTGTTAGGGGTATAAAGGTTAGACCTGTTACAGTGTAATGGGTTTCATATGTCAGTCTGTGAATCGTACAATCATGTGGTCTACTATGTCAGGAATGGCATCACATTATTGTCAAAAAGCACATGTCAAGATCTACCATGAAATACAAAGCCGTCAGTGATAGGTAATATCCATATGCCTCAAGAAAGACCAGTTAATATTACTATTATTTAAATTTATGCAGCAATCACTAAAGCCAAAGATGAAGAAATTGAAGATTTTTACGAACTTCTGCAGTCTGAAATTGATCAAACCTATAATCGAGATGCATTGATAATTACTGGTGATTGTAATGAGAAAGATGGAATAAAGAAGAAACATCAGTACTGGAAAATATGGTCACGGTTATTTGAAATGAGGCAAATAACAATATGATAGAATTTTATAAGACCAATAACTTATTCATTGCAAATATCTTTTTTTCAACAACATAAACACTGACTATATACATGGATATGACAGATGGGAAACACAGGAATCAAACTGACTACATCTGTGGAAAGAAATGATGGAGCAGCTCAGTATCATTAGTCAGAATAAGGTCAGGGGCCGACTATGGAACAGATCATAAATTGCTCAAGTTGAAGATAAAGTCCACGAGAACCAAGGTGTGACCTTAAGGCCATTCCACATGAATTTAGAGCATCTCATGAACAGATTTGACACACTGAACATTAATGGCTAAAGACCAGATGAGTTGTGAGATGACATCAAGGACAGTATACGAAAGTTTAATGTCATTATAAAGACAGGTAAGAAAGAAAACACTAAAAAGGATGTCAGAAGAGATACTAACACTCACTCATATATGCAGAGTAGCTAAAGCAAATGGAAGAAGTGAAGACATTATAGAGCTGAATGGAAGATTTCAAAGGGTGGCTTGAGAAGACAAAATAAAGTATTACAATGAAATATGTAAAGACCTGGAATTAGAAAACCAAGAGAAAAAGACACTCAGCAGTTCTCAATCTGAAAAAAACTGAAAACAAAACCTCAAGTCTCAAGTTGCAATACTGAAGAAACCTATTGGCAAAATATTAAACAACACAGGAAGCACAAAAGAAGATGGAAGGAATACACAGACTCACTGTATCAAAAGGAATTGATCGATGTTCAACTATTTAAGGAGGTACCGTATGATCAAGATCCGATGGTATCGAAGGAAGAAGTCCAAGCTGCAATGGTGGTACCAGTGAAAAACAAGGCTCCAGGAACTGATGGAATACAATGGAGATGTTTCAACATACGGATACAGCACTAGAGTCGCTTACTCTTTTATACCAAGAAATCTGGAAGAAAGGTACCTGGCTGTTCTGGTTACCTTGTACCTGTCTGACAAGAATATACCACAAATAGGAAGGCCTATAACAAACAGGAGTTTATTCTCTCACAGTTTGGAGGCTTTAAGTCCAAGTTCAAAGTGCCAGGCTCTAGGGGCTACTAGGTGAAAGCCCCTCAGCTTTGGGCTTTAGCTCTGCCTCCTGCTCCCAGCTCACTGGAGCTAGAAGCATTTCTTCACTCAGACAGCTGCTGGCTGCTGAGGCTGACAAGCCTGAGGATGACAAGTAAAATGGCACAGTCCTGATGTTACCAAACCACATGGCAGGCCATTAATTTTAGTCCATTGTAAGTCTCAAGGTCAGCAGAGCATGGAGGCTGCTAAACAACGACACGACTACATGCAGGGTCCAAGCGTGCCACAGGCTAGAGACCATTCCCCGAGGCTTCTGCTTATATACAGGGAGCAGACCACATTTCTTAAGGCAGCGACCCAGCTGCTCACTGTAGATTCCACCAGAGAGTTGATTACCAGTCTCATCATGGGGAATACTATACATCAAGCTGCCCAACCATTCAACCAGGCCCAGCCAAGTTGACACACAAACTGAACTACCACACTGGCCAACAGGCTGAAAGAGGTCAATATCTGTACCCATTCCAAAGAAAGGTGATTGAATTGAATGCAGAAATTATCAAACAATAGCATTACTACCACAATAAAGTAAAATTTTGCAAAAATAATTTTAAAATCGTTGCAGCAGTACATCGACAGGACTGCCAGAAATTCAAGTTATACTCAGAAGAGGACCTGGAATGAGGATACCATTGCTGATGTCGGATGGGTCTTGGCTGAAAGCAGAGAATACCAGAAAGATACTTATCTGTGTTTTAGTGACTATGCAACAAACTGTGGATTACAGCAAATTATGGTTAACATTGGGAAGAATGGAAATTCCAGTACACTTAATTGCGCTCATGCAGAATCTGTACGTAGACTATATGAAGAAGAACACAACTCAGGATTGGAGAAAGACTCATTAATAACCTGAGATATTCAGATGACACAAATTTGCTTGCTGAAAGTGACTATGACTTGATGTACTTACTGATGAAGATCGAAGATTACAGTCTGAAATATGGATTACACCTGAACATAAAGAAAACAAAAATCTTCACAAGTGGACCAATAAGCAACATCATGATAAAAAGAGAAAAGACTGAAGTTGTCAGGAATTTCACTTTACTTGAGTCCACAATCAAGGCCCATGGAAATAGATGTCAAGAAATCAAATGATAGTGCATTGGGAAAATCTGCTACAAAAGATTTCTTTTGAAGTGTTAAAAAGCAAAGATGTCACTTGAGGACTATAGGGCACCTGACCCAAGCCACAGTATTTTCAATCGTCTCATATGCATGAAAAGTTGGACAGTGAATAATAAAGATCAAACAAGAATTGACACCTTCAAGTTACAGAGCTGGTGAAGAATACTGAATATTACAGATTGACAGCAGAACAAACAAGTATGTCTTGGAAGAAGAACAGCCAGAAATGCTCTTTAGAAACAAGGATGGCAAGATTTCCCTTCCAGTACTTTGGGTATGTTATTAAAAGGGACCAGTCCCTGAAGAAGACCACCATGCTTGGTGAAGTAGAGTGAAAAAGAAGATGACTCTCAATCGACACACTGGCTGCAACAATGAGCTCAAACACAGCAACAACTATGAGAATGGCACAGGACTGGGCTGTGTTTTGTTCTGTCCTATTCAGGGTCACATGGAGTTAGAATCAACTCAATGGCATCCAAACAGTAACAACAAGAGTTTAATGGTAAAATCTGACTAATTATCATTGCAGTGACACTCTCCCTATTAATGCTTTTTGTGTTTAAGTCTACTTTGTTAACATTTATGTAACTGTTTCAATTTTCTTTTGGTTAGTATTTGCCTGAAGTATCATTTTCTATCCTTTTACTTTCAGCCTTTCTGTATAATTACTGCTTTAGGTGTATCTTTTGTAAACTCCATTTAAATATTTTTTCAATCTATTAATAAGCTTTCTGTTATGGAGATTAGTCAATTTATATGTAACTTGTGTTCTATTCCCTCCTCACTCACTCTGCCCTCTCAGCCACTGCAGCTGCTGGTGCCCCTCCCTCCAGCTTTCACCAGCAGGTCCAGCAGCACTGGCAATAAGGACAACTGGAAGTGGGCTCCCACAAAGCTTTTATATTGGCACAAAACCCAAATCACATATTGTCCTATTTCACAGAACATAATGTGGATAGTAAGCAACATATAACTATAATTCAGCTCTCATCTTCACATCTCAATATAAATACTATTACTGTCTGTGCACTGTTTTAGTTTGTCTCCCTCACCTGCTTCTGCATTTGAGACAAATGACCACATTTTAAGTTTTAACAAATTACTGGGCTTTATATTATAAGGTATTAATAACATTAATGCCACAATATGATGAACATGTTTTGCATATGGCAAGGACATGAATCTCTGGGGTCAAAAGGGTAGAATGTTATGGATTGAATTGTGTCCCAAAAAATATGTGCTGTAAATCCTAGCCTCTGTGTCTGTGCTTATAACCCCTTTTGGAATGGGCTGTCTTTGTTATGTTAATGAAATAGCATTAGCATAGCGTGTATCTTCAATTTCTTTTGAGATATAAAAGAAATTAAATAAGCGAGCAGGTCAGAGATGGAGAAAAAGAGATGCCAGGCCAAGTCTGAGCAAAAGCTCAGACAAGATAAGGACCTTCCTCCACAGCCAACATGGAAGGAGTCTTCCTCTAGAACCAGCAATCACTGTGACTAGCAAAGGAGGCAACAGTTCATGGAAGCACTCAGTCACACATTCCATATTCTCTTCCTATTCCTGACTCTCTTCCTTTCTCTGTTGCTCCAGGTGAATAGAGACCAACTGTTGTGCTTTGTAAATGGCCACTTTCAAGCTTTTAAGACCCCAGGCACTACACAAGGAATCAGGAGGTAGAATAGAACCATTAAACATGTTACTCAGCCAATTAACTGGGTTGTCCCATGAAACCTGACCCTAACTTCCCAAACCAAGAGACCAAATTCCATGATGTTTTTTATTTGTACACAAGCAGCCCCAGCAGCTATTCTTTTTTTGTTTATTTGTTTTTCGGTTGCTGTAAATACTGCCACATGTTTCTATGAATAACATTTTGTTGAACATAGTCACCCTCATTCATTTACATATTGTCTATGGCTGTTTTCATGAAACAACAGTAGACTTGAGTAGATACAACAGAGACTGACCCACAAAGCTGAAAGTATGTTTCCTCTGGCCCTTTGCAGTACAAGTTTAACAATCTTATCTGGAGTATTCCCACTAAAGTTGGGAAAACACAACAGTGTCTACCATTAATTATTGGTATTTAACATTTTTCTGGAGATATCATACAACACAATTTGTTGTTGTTATGCACCGCTGAGTCAGACCCAACTCATAGCGACCCCTCCTTGGGTTTCCGAGGCAGTATCACTATGGAAGTAGATTGCCCAACCTTCCTTCCGAGGAGCAGCTGGTGGGTTTGAACCGCCAGCCTTCTGGTTAGCAGTCAAGTGCCTTAGGAACTATGCTACCAGAGGTCCAGAACGCAATTAGACAAGAATATTTAAAATTTCAATTTTTGCAACTAACTGCTTCCAGTTCTGTGAAAGAATCATGTACTCCCTTGACACTGCCTTTTCTCTCTTATCATTCCCTTCAGTGGACAAAAAAGCTAGCTTTTTAGTTCATGCATACCCAACTCAACCAAAATTACTTTTTAAATGCCAAAGTTTTCTTAATAAAACAAAGTGGGTACATATATTGTATCTCAATAGATGTTGAAATTATCAGTATTTTCAATTTAATTTTTGATTTTTAAATATCAAAAAATATAAGGAAAAAATCAGTAGCATTATTAATAGATTGTTGGTACTACAGATGGTGCCCTGGTGGTGCAGTGGTTAAGCGCTCAGCTGCCAAACAAAAGGACAATGGTACGAATCCACACTCTGTGGCAGAAAGATGTAGCAGTCTGCTTCTGTAAAGATTTACAACGTTGGAAATCCTGTGAGGCAGTTCTACCCTGTCCTATAAGTTCATTATGAATAAGAATTAACTTGGTGGCAATGGCTACTGGTACTACAAAAAGCTTGTAAATGCAATTAATAGTATACTTAACATTTATTTGAATATGATTTATATGTATACCATTCTTTGACAACACATACAAAAATAAAAAAGCACATTGTTACACATACCCTTCTTGAAGAGATATTTCTTGGTTTTCTTCTTCAGGGCCACTGCTATCACTGTGTAATTCAGGTTCATTCTCATCTCTTCCTGGTAGAGTCTCCCAGCTTTCATCACTTGAAGACTGATCTTTTTCTGTACCAGAAAATCGATGAGGCAAAGAAGCAGACCATTCCCCATCACTGCATTCTGAACTGCAAATTTATAACAGGAATAAAATAAACTATGACTAGATGTTCACACATTTACATCATTAGAAAAGATAACCAGGCATCCTGGTATTGAGCGGCCTGCTGACCTAGACATCATAGTACCAAATGTACTATTGATATCACATCTGCTTCATCAGATGTCAATTCATTTTTTTAAAATACAGAAACAAATTCAGCAGACTGTAACTATTCCAAATGAATATGGCAAGTTAAGAAATATAACATTTACTTTTTCTTTTACTAAATTATATAAATCCATGGTACCTGGATATAGGCTCTTAATATTTTACATATTTATAAGTAAAATATGAAATACAATTTGATAATCATAAATTAACTGTTAACTGTAATAAATAATAGATTACTCATTTGACTATAACAACTCCTGAATTACCTATTGACAACTAGAGACATAGTCTCTACAAATAAATATGTACTACTACTGTCATGCTTTGAAAGGAGCTCTAGTGGCATAGTGGGTAATATATTTGGCTGCTAACCTCCAGGTCAGTGGTTCAAACTCACCAGCTGCTCCGCAGTAGGAAGATGAAGCAATCTACTTCCGTAAAGATTTACAGCCTTGAAAACCTGATAACAGCTGCTATGAGTCAGAATTGACTTGATGACAGTGGATTTGGGTTTTGGTTTTTGCCATGCTTTAGAAAGCTTTTTTAAAGGTTTTTCTTTTTCACAATACTTCTTAAAGGATTAGTCTATGTTTAAAAAGGGAGGAAGATTCAACTTCATAAAAAATAGCACTGACAAATCTTCACTGAGTCCTTAGATAGGCCCATGCACACAAAGCAAATTTCAGTTCAAGACAGTATTTAGGTAGCAAATCAAAAGGTATGATAAAAAGTATATAAAGACCCTCAGAAAATTGCTCTTGGTAATATTTAAGTAACTACTTTAAGTCTTTAAAGAAGTAGCCATTTTACATTACCAATGGCTAAGGTATTATCTTAACGCTGGAGATCGCACGATAGAATTTTGAAAGAACAATGACTTATTTACTGCAAATACCTTATTTCAACAACATAAGCGGAGGCTATGCACATGGACTTCAAAAGATGGAGTACACAGGAATCAGGCTGACTAAATCTGTAGAGAGGTGAAGAAGAAGATCAGTATCTTCAGCCAAAACAAGGCCAGAAGCTGACTATGGAACAAACCATCAACTGATCATATGGAAGTTCAAGCTGAAGCCGAAGACAACTAAAACAAGTCCACGAGAGCCAAAATGTGATGCTGAATAGATCTGGCAAGATGGTGGACTAGGCAGAAAGACTGCACAGACCCTCTTCAACAAAGAAAAGGGAAACCAGTTAGCACAGACACAGAAGATAATCCTGGACCCCTGA
>NW_006921937.1:2663409-2679582 GCF_000298275.1 Orycteropus afer afer
TAAAGAATAGATTTGATGCCTTGAACACCAATGACTGAAAACCAGAGGAATTGTGGGATGACATCAAGAACATCATCCATAAAGAAAGCATTAAAAAGACAAGAAAAGAAGAAAAGACCACAATGGATGACAGAAGAGACTTAGAAATTTGCCCTTGAACAGGGTTGCTAAAGCAAATGGAAGAAATGACAAGACAAAAGAATTGAAGAGCAGCTTGAGAAGTCAAAGACAATTTTTACAATGAAATGTGCAAATACCTGCAGTTAGAAAACCAAAAGGGAGAACACACTCGGCATTTCTCAAGCTGAAAGAACTGAAGAAAAAATTTAAGCCTCGAGTTATAATACTGAAATATTCTATGGGCAAAATATTGAACAATGCAAGAAGCATCAAAAGAAGATGGAAGGAATACACAGAGTCACTGTACCAAATAGAACTGGTTGATGTTCATCCATTTTAGGAGGTGGCATGTAATCAAGAACCAGTGGTACAGAAGGAAGAAGTCAAAGCTGCACTGAAGGAACTGGTGAAGAACAAAGCTCCAGGAATTGATGGAATACCCACTGAGATGTTTCAAGAAACAGATGCCACACTGGAGGCATATACTTGGCTATGCCTAGAAATCTGGAAGACAGCTACCTGGCCAAGTGACTGGAAGAGATACATATTTGTACCTATTCTAAAGAAAGGTAATCCCATAGAATGTGGAAATTATCAAACAATATCATTAATATCACACACAGGTAAAATCTTATTGAAAATAATTCAAAGACAGTTGCAGCAGTATATTGACAGAGAACTTCCAGAAATACAAGGTGGATTCAGAAGACAACATGGAATGAGAGATATTATTGCTGATAATATGGATGGATCTTGGCTGAAAGCAATGAATACCAGAAACATATTTACTTGTGTTTTACTGACTATGCAAAAGCATTCAAATGTGTGGACCATAACAAATTATGTGTAACACTGAGAAGAATGGGAATTCCAGAACACTTGCTTGTACCCATCAGGAACCTGTACATAGAGACCAGGAGGCTGTTGTTCAAACAGAACAAAGGGATACAGCATGACTTAAAATCAAGAAGGGAGTGCATCAGGATTCTATCCTTTCACTGTATTTATTCAATCTGTATGCTGAGCAAATAACCCAAGAAGCTGGACTACATGAAGAAGAGAGTGGCATCAGGATTAGAGGAAGACTCATTAACAACCTGTGATATGCAGATGACACAACTTTGCTTGCTGAAAGTGAGGATGACTTGAAGCACTTACTGATAAAGATTGAAAACTACAGTCTGCAGTATGGATTACATCTCAACATAAAGAAAACAAACATTCTCACAACTGGATCTATAAGCAACATCATGATTAATGGAGAAAAGATAAGTTGTCAAAGACTTCATATTATTTGTTTCCATAATAAAGACCAATTGAAGCAGCAGTCAAGACATCAAATGACGTACCACACTGGGCAAATCTGCTGCAAAAGACCTCTTTCAAGTGCTGAAGAGCAAAGATGTCTCTTTGAAGACTTAGTTGCACTTAACCCAACCCATGGTATTTTCAATTGCCTCATATGCATGTGAGAACTAGACAATGAATAAGGAAGACCAAAGAAGAGTTGATGCTTTTGAGTTATGGTGTTGGCAAAGGATACTGAAAGTACCATGGACTGCCAGAAGAACTAACAAATTTGTCCTGGAAGAAGTGCAACCAGAATGCTCCTTGGAAGCGAGAATGTCCAGACTTCTTTGACCTACTTGGGTCATGTTGTCAGAAGGAATCATTCCTTGGAGGATATTATGCTTGGTAAAAGGGAGGGTCAACGAAAAAGGGGAAGGCCTTCAATGAGATGGACTGACACAGTGCTGCAACAATGGGCTCTGGTATAAAAAGTACAATGAGGCTAGCACAGGAACAGGCAAGTTTTTTTTGTTCTGTTGTACACAGGGTTGCCATGAGTCATAGCAGACTCAATGGTATGTAACAACAACAAGATATTACTTACCAACACTGAAAATAAATGACTTCTAAATGTCCCTCTCAGACATAACAATCATTCTGTTTGAGAATACCCTTAAAGATTTTTCTTTATGCACTCAACTTTTGTGAAAATAAAAAAATAACAGATCTTAGTTTATATTTTTAAAAGACAGTGATAAACAGCAGGAAATTACATCTTCTACATTCTTTAAAAAAAAAGCCAAACCCGCTGCCGTCAAGCTGATTCCAACTCTGATAATCCCATGTGTTACTCAGTAGTAGAACTGCTTTATAGGAGTTTCTTGGCTGTAAGTTTCACAAAAGCAGACAGCCAGGCCTTTCTTTCACAGCACTGCTGGGAGGGTTCAAATCACCAACCTTTGCATTAGTAGTCAAGCACAGACTATTTGTCAGCCAGGGACACATAGTCAATTCCCTCTTCCACAGAAAAATGAACCAAAGAGATAAACACGTTATTAACAAACAACAGCATTAATATGAGTTCTGAGGGATTAGAAGGAGCGAAAAAATAAAACTTCAATTTTCAGCAAACAGCAAGGAACAAGGCTCAAACACCCTAAAAAAGAAATGTAATATACCCCAGATTTAGTGAATAAACAGTGTACTTTCAACTGAGTATGAGCCAAAATTGTTTATAATGTATAAAATTTTCTGTCACCCAAAGAATAAACCAAGATCAAGTGAACTATTTCTAGACTCACATCAGTGTCAAAATCTAACAGAAAATAGTTCTAAGAATAGTCAAGTGTCCTTGACTACAAAGCTTCTTATTGATTAAAGCTAAACTGTTGTTGCTATTGTTAGCTGCCACTGAATTTATTCCAACTCATGGTAACTCCATGTGTGCAGAGTACAACTGCTCCACAGCAGTTTTAAGACTGCGACCTTTGGGAAGCAGATAGCCAGGCCTACTTCCAAGTTGCCTGTGGGTAGGTTCAAGTCTCCAACCTTCTGGCTAATCATTCAGCACGTAAATGTGTGTGTCACGCAGGGATTTCCTAAAACTAAATTAAGTTCGATAAATCTTTTACATTCAGCACATCTTTATTAATTTGTGACACTTTACAATACCTAATTAAAAGGAAACCTTGATTTTATTCAGTCAGATAACAGAGTAAATGTCTTACTTTTCTGAATTAATAAAATATAATATTTCCAAATTTCAGTATAAAGAGAATGTCTATGACCAATAGTCAAAATATTTTCAGTGGAAGTTGTTTAGACTTTTAAGTCTGCTTAATTAGTAAGTAAGGCACAGAGGATTGTGCTTTTTGAATTATGCTGCCTTTTACAACTTTCTGATCTTTTCCCTTAATATCAAAATATTGTAATCGCTGTAACTTCCTAGCATATCCGAGGAACAAATTCATTTATCCCTAATTTCTTTCTTTTAAACTTCTAGAACTTGGAAACAATATAAAAAATGGTTTGTTAAAATTTAGAGTAAGTGTTTTAAGAATTTTGTTTGGCTGCTCATAGATGTTTGATCTGTTGGTGGTAGAAGGGAGGTCAGGGAAGCTCTTCACGGCTCTCAGCTAAGTTATATAGAAGAAAAGGAGCTGTGATTTCAGCATCACAACAATTATCTGTGTATTTCGTCTTCTCCACACGGCTGGTACACCATGGCAACATGGACCATTATTATTTATTTGCATTTTCAGAACACCTGGAAAAAGTCTAGCACTTCATAGGATTTCAACAAATCCTTTTTGAATTCAGCAAACTGAAATGAACTACATGGCTAATACTCCTTTTTAATTCCTCCAATATCAATACAAAAGCTGTTCCATTGTTTTTACCTTACGTGTTTTTTTTTTTTTTTTTAACTTCTAAGCTAAGTTAAATCCTTGGAACAGATAAACTCTTAAAAACAAGCAAAACAAAATCTTAAATGTTCTAAGACATGGTCAGTAGATGGCATGCCTCTCTTTAGAACAGTTAGGCCAAGTTAAAATGTGCAGGCATTGCTAAAAGGTTCTTTCAAACTCAAGATCTTGTTTTCAATAGTTATGAAAGTTCTCAGGGTGTATTTCAAAAGAGCAGGGTGTTAACCTTAGCTCTTTGGTCTAATTCCAAGTCTGATAATGATATGCTGCCTATTAAAATTCCCCTTGCAGTTCTAATTTAATAAGGTAATGTTCAGATCCTGTCAAACAGCTCAGAGCAATGCTACCAGCTGCAATATTTATCCTACAAAGTGTAACGTTTCAGATGTGATTAAGTGATCATTTAAGAATTTTTCAAGTGAGAAAAGGATTATGCATTATTAAACTACTCTTCTTAATAAAGAATATATAACCACTGTTTAAAAGTGTTACAGTGAATTTTAATTATGTTTTTGTAAGTTCTATTTGTAGCTATTAAAATACAAACAGGAAAATTTGTTAAGTGTATCACCTTTAAATTTTACAAAGCAGAGAAAATAACTAAAAAAACTCTCCCAGACTCAAATTAAACAGAAACTACTCCTATTTCTCTTCTCAAGATAGTTAGTGGTAGATTCACTGTTTCCCCATTTCTCCAATCTGTTAATATCAAAATGGAATGGGATTACAGTGAAGCAACAGGTAGATAAACAAATGGCAAAATGAAACTAAGTAAGGGTATAAGGTATTAAATTTCAAATTTCATCTGGCACCATATTAAAAGACACTCTAGCAACTGTATTACTTAGCAGAATCAGGGCAGAAACTCCTCAAAATAGAAGAGAAATAGAATTACTCCTCAAAATTATATAAACTATTAAAATGAGGTCCTAAAATATATCTTAAGGCTTATGCATGCAAATATATGTAGATCCTAGGTAGAATTATCCTTCAGAACTTATTCTGTGATAAGATTTAAAAAAAAATCCTAAGTTTTTCTGGTGATTTAATGTGTCTCATCTTAACAAAAGCTTCAAATTTAAGTTCTACAATTTAGTATACCCATTCTTTAAGTCAATATATATCATAAATTATATATACATATCATAAATTCAAAGAAATTTAAAAAAAACTGTTAAGTATAAGCGATTTATCAATCTGCATATTCTATTTGTGAACAATCTACCACTCTTCAGAATACTGATACATTACTTAAAAATATATACAGATAAATATATATCCTATAACCACTAAAAAATAGCTCTGGTCCAACAAAGAAGATGGAATCCACCAGCTGCTCCACTGGTGAAAGATGAGGCAGTCTGCTTCCATAAAGATTTACAGCCTTGGAAACCTTGCAGGGCTGTTCTACTCTGACTTGGAATTGACTCAATGGCAGTAGGTATGACCAATAAAAGTCTAGCGTCATTTTAAAGTAAACACTTCCAGCAATGACAAAATACCAATAGAGAAGTATCCTTTCTCTTGGGGTTGACTAACAATGTAAGATTTCATCTACTTTGTTACATGACACTACACCTGAGTATAAAAAGGCAAACAAAAGTAGGAGGATTTTTTTTTTTTTGGTGAGTGTGTCCACAATGGAAGAGGTGCAGCCAAAGTAACTAGAAGTTAAAAAAGCAAAAAACATAAGGGTGGGGAGATCTAACAAACTTATACTTCTAAAGGATAAGTCATACAAACTACTAGCTTTTTTTGAGTGCTTTTCTGTTCTGTTCTGGTTTGGTTTAGTTGGTTTTTTTTTTAATAGTAATACATTGTTGTTAGGTGCCACTGAGTAGGCTCCGACTCATAGTGACCCTATGTACAACAGAATGAAACACTGCCCAGTCCTTTCGGTAATATATCAGAGAGTATTCCTGTGGTGTAGTAAATTACATAATGTGGCTTTTCTAGTCAAAAGTGTTTGTAAAAACTCTGTGGTGGAATTTGCTGTGAGCAACTGAGCAACTACTGATTGTTAAAGTTACCCACTTGGAGTATTTGTGTTGGGAACAGCACGAAGTAATTTTCTGAGAAGTTTGCCCTCTCTCAGGTATATAAAACTCTGATGTTGGGATTGGTTGGTTTGGGCCACTCTGCCAGGCTCAAAAGGAGCCCTCCCCTACAGGCAGAAGTAGTCTCTCTGACTGCTGACTGAGAAAGACGTGCTGCTGAGAAAAACACACTTCTGAGAGATGTGAGAGACACATGCTGCTGAGAGAGAGATGAGAGAGACATGCACTGCTGAGTGAGACTGCCAGCTGCTGAGTGAGACAGCTGGCTGTGAGAGACTGAGTGCATTTCTGAGCTTGAATTGTAGTCTGGTGCTTCCCTAATAAACCCCATAATCTGTGAGTTCTGCGTGGCCACTGCAGCGAATTATCAAACCCAGCAGAGAGGTGGTGGGTGCTATGGGAGGAACGGTTGGTGAAAGGGCTGAAGGGAGGCAGCATGTCTGGACTCTCAGGAATAAGCCTTGGGCTATTGATGGTGATTCTGTCTTCCTCTTGTGGGGTTAGAGTAGATCAGAAGATGCAGCCTCCTTGGCCCCTTGGCAGTTTCACTGCTATTCATAAGGTTTTCACTGGCCAATTCTTTGAGAAGTAGATGACCCTTCCTTCTTCCAGGTCTGTCTCAGTCTAGAAGCTCTGCTGAAACCTGTCCACCATGGGTGACTCTGTTGGTATGTGACATAGCCTCCAGCCTCACAGCAACACATAAGCCACCACAGTACGACAAACTTAGAGATGAGTGGTGGTAACATAAGAGTGTAACACAGAGAAACACAGAGGTATACTAATAGAGTTCACAATCCAATCCAAAAATCTTAGTGCTAAACATGTTTTAGAATTTAGATATTTTCTCCTAGTTTTAAAAAATTTCTTAACAACCCCAATGGGGTCTGGGTCAGCACCCAGTAATAAAATACATTCATATTTCTGGAGCAAAATATATGAATATTTGAAATAGCAGCCTCATTTTCATTCAGCTGTGTGGTAGTTAAGTTTGTGTGTCAACTTGGCTGGGCCTGGTTGAGTGGCTGGGCAGTTCGATAAAGTTATTCCCCTTAGTGAGATTGGTAATTAACTCTGGTGAAATCTACTAGAGCAGCTGAGTAGCTGCTTTAGTGATGTGGTCTGCTTCTAGTATATCAGAAGCCAACTTTGAGGAAGGTGTCCAACTTACGGTACACTTAAACCCTGTATGTAGCCACATCATTGTTTAGCAGCCTGCCATGTTGCCTTGCCAATCTTGGGCCTTTTTCAGGACTTCAATCAATGGCCTGCCATGTGGTTTGGGACTATCAGGACCATGTCATTTTATTTGTCGACCTTGGGCTTGTCAGCCTCAGCAGCCAGCAGCTGCCTGAGTGAAGAAAAGCCTCCAACTTCAGTGGGCCAAGAGCAAGACAGAGCTGAAGCCCAAGGTCAAGGGGCTTTCACCCAGCCCCTAGAGCCTGGCACTTTGAACTCGGGATTTCTAGCCTCTAAAACTGTAAGAGAATAAACTTCTGTTTGTTCAAGCCATCCCACTTGTGGTATACTCCTCTCACAGTGGCACCAGGTAACAAAAACAAGATCCAAGCTTGCTATTAAGTAAGTTAACAATCGGGTCAGATTTTGTTGCTCTTCCTACCTTCAGAACATTGTGGATTTTGCACTGCAGACCTGAACTGAAAAAACAGAAAGTCAGGTAAAAGTTCTTAGCTAACTTCACCCTTAGCTTAAAAACAGTACCTTACATGTCAATACAACCCAAAGAGATCTACAAATATAATGCAATTCTGATCCAAATTCTAACAACATTCTTTAATGACATGGAAAAACTTATCACTGGCTTTGTATGAAAAGGAAAGAGACTCTAGATAAGTAAAGCATCAATGAAGAAGAGGAACAAGTTAGGAGGCCCCATACTCCCTAATCTCAGAACCTACTACATAGCCACAGTAATCAAAACAGCTTGGTACTGGTATGACAGACACAGATCAATGGAACAGAAATGAGAACCCAGAAGTAACTCCACCTATCTATGGACAGCTGATTTTCAACCAAGGGTCAAAGTCCATTAAACAGGGAAGAAAAAGTCTCTAACAAATGATGCTGGCAGAACTCGACATGTATATGTATTTGCAGAAGAATAAACAAGATCCATACTTCATATCACACAAAAAAACTAACTCAAAATGGATCAAAGATCTAAACGTAAAACCAAAAACTATAAAGATTATGAAGAAAAAATAGGGACAACATGAGGGGCACTTACGCACTGCAAAAACAGAATACCAAGCATACCTAATAATGCAAAAACAGTGGAGGATAAATTAGGTAACTCAGCCTTACTGATGTGCATCAAAAGATTTTGCCAAAAGAGTAAAAAGAGAAACTATAGACAGGGAAAAAAAAGACTCTGGCTATGACATATCCACCCAAGGGTTTAATCTCCAAAATTTATAGAAAATTTCAACACCTCAACAGTAAAAAGACAATCCAATTAAAAAATGGGCAAAGGACATGAACAGACACTTCACCAAAGAAGATATTCAGGAAGCTACCAACACATGAAAAGATGCTCCCAATCATTAGCTATTGAAAAAAAAAAAAATTGCTGCTGACTAAATTCCAACTCCGAGTGACCCTGTAGGACAGAGTAGAACTGCCCCATATGGTTTCCAAAGCTGTAATCTTTACAGGAGTAGACTGCCACATCTTTCTCCCACAGAGTGGCCAGTGGGTTTGAACTGTCGACTTTCTAGTTAGTAGCTAAGCACTTTAATCACTGTGCTACCAGGGCTCTTTCCATTAGCCTTTGTTGTTGCTTTTTGCCCTCGAGTCAGACCTGACTCATAGCAACCCTTCCTTGGGTTTCAGAGGCAGTATCAACTACAGAAGTAAATTGCCCAACCTTCCTTCCAAGGAGTGGCTGGTGGGTTTGAACCGCTAGCCTTCTGGTTAGCAGTCAAGTGCCTTAGGCACTACGCTACCAGAGCTCCCATTAGCCTTTGTTGTTGTTGTTATGTGCCGTCGAGTCAGCCCTGACTCATAGCGACCCCTCCTTGGGTTTCCGAGGCAGTATCACTACGGAAGTAGGATTGCCCAACCTTCCTTCCGAGGAGTGGCTGGTGGGTTTGAACCGCCAGCCTTCTGGTTAGCAGTCAAGTGCCTTAGCCACTATGCTACCAGAGCTCCCTTTAGAGAGGTGCAAATCAATACTACAATGCAATACCACCTCATCCCAGCAATAATGCAACTGAACAAATAAAACAGAGAACAATTGCTGGTGAGGCTGTAGAGAGACTCGAATTCTTATATACTGCTGGTGGGACCACAGAATGGTACAAGCACTATGGAAGAAGGTATTGTGCTTCCTTAAAAAGCTAGAAATAGAAATACCATACGATCCAGGAATACCACTCCCAGGTATGTATCCTAGAGAAAAAGGAACAGTGACACAAAGAGAAATATGCACACTTAGTTCATTACAGCATTAGTCACAATAGCAAAAAGATGGAAACAACCTAAATGCCCATCAACAGATGAATGGATAAACAAACTGTGATATATATATAAAATGGAATACTGTACAACAATAAATAATAACAATGAATCTATGAAACATCTCAACATGGATGAATCTGGACGACATTATGTTGAGTGAAATAAGTCAAACACAAAAGGACAAACACTATATGAGAACACTATTACAAAAAGACAATTCTAGGTCTACACACAGAAAGAAATATTCTTGATGGTTACCAGGGAAGAGAGGAGGAAGAAGAGGAAGAGGGGGAGAGAGGCACTAACTATAAAGTAGAAAAGAGTTCATTCTGGTGAAAGGAGAGGCAATACACAATATGGGGGAAATCAGTACAATGTGACCAAGACAAAGGAAGACATGTGAGGTATGTAAGAATAAAGGACAAAATACTATAGAAAATAATTAAAATATAATTTTTACTGTCATCTTAAAGTTTATAAACTTTAAGAGATAGTAGAAATATTTAATAATGTACAGTTGTATTCAGTAAATACAATAACACATACAGTCTTGTAACAGCAACAACTAACAGTAATTTGTAAGTAAATACACAGGTATCACAGGTAAATATGTACACTAAATAGGTGAAGGAAGTCATACAGGAGTATACCCACACACATATGTAGTTATGGTAGTGGATATTTCTGTATTTTCAAATGCTACATGTATATTCATATATATAAGAGAGCATATGGGGGCACTGTTAAAGAAGCTACTTAGACATCAGGACTGAACTACTGGACATGAAGGCTGAGGACCACAGCCTCGGGGGTAATCTAGGTCAACTGGCAAAAAAAACAGTTCATAAACATAATGTTCTACATCCTAGTCTAGTAGTATCTGGGGTCTTACAAGCTTCTGAGTGGCCACCTAACAATCAACTATTGGTCTCTTCCTACCTGGAGCACAGGAGAACAAATGAAAATGAAAATGAAAACTCAAGGAAGCAATCAGTCCAGAGGACTAATGGCTCACATGAACCACAGCCTCCTGTAACCTGAGACCAGAAGAACTAGAGTGCCTGATTACTACTACGGAATATTCTGACCAAGACCACAACAGATGGTCCTGATTAGAATAGGGGGGAAAAAATGTAGAACAAAATTCAAACCCAAAGTAAAACAAAACAAAAGACTAGACTTACTAGATGGAAAGACATTAGCGGAACCCCAAGACTAGAAAACCTTCCAACTTGAAACTAAAGATACTCCTGGAGACCATCTTCTAGTCAAATAACAGATGAGACTATAAAACAAACAACGTGAAGAATGTGCCCCTAAGAACAATCAACTATACGAGATAAACAGGGCAACATCTGCTCAAAACCAAAGATAAGACTAAGAGGGACAGGGAAAACGACAAATGGAAACGGGGGACCCAGGCAGGAAATAGGTCGAGTACTGACATATTATTTCAGGGATTGCAATCAAAGTTATGTAACAATTTATGTAACTAATTTGCTATGTAAATTTTCACCCAAAGCACAATAAAATTTTAAAAAACAAGCAAACTAGATTATTTTATTATATATTGTCTGCTATCGCTTAAACTTTGTAAACATTAAGATAACAGTAAAAACTCTATTTTAATTGTTTTCTATGTTACACATAAGTATATTACAATAGAATTCATGTATAAAGAAAACTAAATATTTCTATTAATTTTCTGATAAATTAAACATATACAATGAATTCATATAAAATGATGCTAATTCTTTCATAACATCTTCCATTAAAAAAAAAAAAAAAAGCACTGCCAGGGTTAAACTAGCTTTAAAAGGATATGTTAAAGCTTGGGCTTTGGAATATTTGTGTAATGAAAACGGAGTAGCTAGACAAATCCTCCATTTGTCTCTTTCTGTTGTCCTATGATTTAGAATAAAAAGGAATCTATGTTTCTAAAAAAAATCACAATATTCATTTTAAGAAAAATTATGCTCACTTGAAAACACACATTACAGCAGGGAAAAATACAGAGTATGGAGTAAGGCTACAAGTAGATATTCCAATTATGGCTCTATCATTTATTAACTTTGTGACCTTGGGAAGTCACTTAACTCTCTATACCTCAGTTTCTGTATCTAAAAATAGAAAAAATAATACCTACCACAAAAAGTTGTTATGAGAATTAACTGCTAAATAAAAATAAGTAAAATACAAGCTTAGTGATAGGAAGGGCAATAGAAAAGAACAAATAAATTAAGGAGAGAAACAGGTGACATTAATAAATATTGGCAAATTTAATGCAATATTACCAATCAAAAATTTCTGAGAGCTTAATCACTTTTAAACTCAGATTGGCTTAACATATATATATTTTTTATATACAATAAATGCTTATCTATCATTTTATTAATTGCAATACCACAAACTGAAATAACTAGCATCTCTATCTTTCTGTAATAAATCGTAATCATTATACAAACTGATAAGCTCTGTAAACTCCTAAAAAACCTCAATGAAAATTGTGGAAAATTCTACCCAACAGTTTGAGTGTATGGTTAGCATTCAGTAAATAAGACTACTTGGTAAGTCAAAATATCTAATTCTATGAGCATATCAAATAGAGCACCTATCAAATACTGTGGTACTAGAGAAAAACACCTTTGTTCCCTACACTATCTAACAAAGCTATGCATGAGATCTTACCTATCTTCATCTTTGTCATACAGTTGGTAATAATCTCCACAGCCATTCCAAAAGGTGTTATCTGCAACTTCTTGCCTTCCTGCTGTGGCTCCACTTTCTGGTATTGTCTGGTCATCTTCTGGTTCTATTTGTATAATTCCACCAAAAGGTGGATCCAAGAACATACAGTCATGTTCTCCATCATAATCTTCACATTTTATTAAGAGGTCATCTGAGCTGCTTTCCTCAACTTCCAAAGCTTCCTTCCACCTTTGAACACTTCTTTGTTTAGCCTCATGCCTATTAAATCCTGTTTCTTGGTCCACCTGGCTTGAACTTACCAGTTTTCTAACTTTTGGCCTCACTACCTGTTCAGGAGACCTTTCCTGGTTATTTTTCCTATCACTAGTATTTTGTTCGCTACAAATATGCCCTGATGCCCAAGCTGAATCTTCAGTTGAATTTTCACTCTGTCTCTCCTGGCTAGTATTATTTTGTTGTTTCTTTCTAACAACCTCATCTTCAGAAGAGGAGCTACGAAATTCTTGGTTGTTTTGATGGACAAATTCAGCATCACCAGTAGAACTTTTCACGAAAGGTGCTGAATCTAACTCTTCAAATGCTTCTCTTATTTCACAGTTGAGAGCGGGAACTGGTGGTGAAATACCTGTATATGCCTCTACTTCTCCATTTTCCAACTCAAACACTGTATTGCCCAGTGCTTCCTGATATCTACCACCTTCCACAACTTCTGTAGAAAGCTGAAGACGGTCATTATCCTCTCCGTGTTTGGCATCTGCATCATAAAAGTCAATATGAACCACTGTATTTCCATTTTGGACACCAGAACTGTTACAAGCTTCTGGAACATACTCTCCCTCAGAGTGATTATGAAGATTTGTACTGCTTCCTAAGGTCTCCCTGCCTTCCTCACTATGATGTGCTGCAGCAAAGGATGGGCTATTCTCAATGGTTTGATTCAGTGTTGTCACACAAATGGCGAGTTCCGTTTCACTTTTTTTAAATAAAGGTTCGCTGGATAAGGAAGAATGAACTTGATCCAATGGACTGGAACCTTCACAGAGAACAGAAGAAGACACTTTTGTAGTGATTAATTTAGATAAAATTGTATTTAAAAGCAACCATTTAAACGGAAATTATATCAATTATTACTTACTTGAAAATACAAATGAAATTCCCTGGCAGGTAGCCATGTTCCCTAACTTGACTGGGAGAGGAGACTGGCCACCCTATGACTACATTTATGCCATTCTATATATAGACTCTCAACATCCTCTCCCTCATATATTTTTGCAGATTTTCCACCTAAATCCTAATACCTAAAACCATCTGCAAAAAACATGCAAGGGAGAAGACACTGAAAGGCTGCACAATGAGGGGCATATGTAGTCACAGGGTAAACAGTGTGCCCCATTAATAATCTTTAAAACCACCTTCAAGTACTCATGACAGAAACATTCACAATGAGTTACATATCTAAGAGAAATGAGACACCATTATGCTTTTATGTTGACTCAAAGACTACAGCATCATATTGCAAAAAGGATTCTTCTTTAACAAAATGACCTAAGCTAGTACAGTTGATCTCATGTATCTGTGGGTTCCACACCCACGGATTCAATCAACCACAGATCAAAAATATTCAGTGGGTGGAGGGAGAAGCAATTAAGTGGTCAAACCAATTCCTTAAAGGCTAAGAGGAAGTGGAAAATGCTATTTACATAGCACTTATATTGCATTAGCCATTACAAGTAATCTAGAGATGATTTAAAGTATATAGCAGGATGTGCAGAGGTTATGTACAAATACTATGCCATTCTATAGAAGGGACTTGAGTGTCTGTGGATTCTGGTATTCACTGGGGTCCTACAACCAATCTTCCACAGATACCAATGTTGTTGTTATATGCTGTCGAGTCAGCCCCGACTCATAGCGACCCCTCCTTGGGTTTCCAAGGCGGTATCAGTATGGAAGTAGATTACCCAACCTTCCTTCCAAGGAGTGGCTGATGGGTTTGAACCACCAGCCTTCTGGTTAGTAGTCAAGTGCCTTAGGCACTATGCTACCAGAGCTCCTACAGATACCAATAGATAACTATAGTTCCCATACTTGTATATAAGTGACAGTAAAAATAACCTAAAAATATCAAGTTGCTTAAGGAAACGTACATTTCAGTCAAAAATGTATAATCACAGTACACAGATACCCAAAATACTTTTTCAAACCACTGAACTAAAAAATTTTAACTGAATAAGCACTATTTGATGCTTATATGTTATAAAACAGTAAGAAACAATATACCAAAGCTAAATTATTTAGTGGTAAAATTAAGACAAAATAAAACAAAAGCTATTTAAATGTAATAGGCATAGAAAAATATATTTAGTTCAAAATTTCTTAAAAACATCTCTTTGGTTGCATGAAAGGAGCTCTAGTGGCATAGTGCCTTAGGGATCTGACTGCTAACCAGAAGGTTGGAGGTTAAAACCCACGAGCCACTCTGTGGAAGGAAGACCCAAAGCGGGTCATTATGAGTGAGAATCAACTCGATGGCAGTGAGTTTGGTTTTTTTGGTTTGGTTGCATGATAAAAGATTTGCTCTTGCTGAAGGATGTGATAATAATGTAATAACTACATGATAGTGTAGTTATATTTTCATGACTAGCCATAGTTTATTTTCTCCTACATTTAAATGTATATGCTCTTAATAATAAATTTAAAAAATTTTCAAAATAAAATTTGACAGGAAATTACTTCATTTACACCCATACACACACATGAAACTCACAGCTTCAAGTATTATAAGATGGATTTTTACAAAACTGTCTTCCTTGTTGTTATTATTAACCCATGTTAATAGCCCATACACAATTACATGCTACATACCTGAGGAATTTTCCTTTGGAACATCATCTAGTTCCAACACTTCATAGTCATCACCAGCCCGACCTAAACTTCTTTCATGCCTGGTCATACATGGTTTGAAACTGACATACGCATGCCTTCTTCCGTATCTCCTGCCTGTAATTGTCTGATACCCTCCTGCTGGTTTAGGCCATGCAGCTTTGTTGGATTCTTGATCCATTGCTGAAAAAAAGAGTTAAAAAAGAAAAGAGGTACACAGTAATGACCTCTATTCTGGTGACCAGTTGGGGAAAAAAAACTGCTTCAATACATATGCAATTACTTGCCAAATCATACGCTACTGAATGTCAAGTGCATGTTACAAGTACTATAAAAAACATTATTCTTATTCACATACTTGAAAAGTAAACATGACATAGTATGTAATGAGAGTTATGTGGCCCCTTCTCCCCCAAAAAATACCTTTTAAGTTTGGTTTCTTTGAGGTATTTCAGATTTTTATAACATAAATATCATAGAAGGTTTCTCATATGTCAAATTACTATGCTGCAAATGCTCTTTAAAGATTGAGCACGATCTTCCAAATTACCTTAATAAAATACCTTACATATAACTGAACCGCTTGCAGTCGAGTCTATTCCAACTCATGGTGACCCCATGTGTGTCGGAGCAGAATTATGCTCTAAAGGGTTTTCAATGGCTGATTTTTCACCAGTAGATCACTAGGCTGTTCTTCCAAGGCAGCCCTAGTAGACTCAAACCTCCAACCTTTCAGTTAGAAGGTAAGCATGTAAACCATTTCTACCACCCAGGGACATCTGACATATAAGCATTCAATAAGTATTTGTTGAATGAATTACTAAGACATGTTATGATGGTTTTAATTACCTTAAGAGTAAATATTCTCCTTTTGAAGGCAATAGGTACCTTTATTAAATGCTCTATGTACTTTCATGAATAACCAACTGAACTGTAACAAAATATATCCCAAAGATCAGGGTCAGATAAAATTCTCCATAAAGAAAACAGTGATGGGTCAAGTCAAAGAGATGCTTACCTTACCTTTTACAACTACCAATGATACGCATTATGGTTAAAAAAAAAAAAATCAAATCTATCAATATTTGAATAGCTTAAATATTAAGTTTTGATGACTTAGGGATATATAGTATAGTAATCAGTATTAGTATCTTTTACAAAGTAGGACATTATTTTATACACACACACACACAAATAAATATTAAAAA
>NW_006921937.1:2679835-2692960 GCF_000298275.1 Orycteropus afer afer
TTTTTAGTATATATATATAAAATAAAGGACTCCTTACTTGATTAGATTTTTACATATACTGTGCAGAAAATAAAAAAAATATTTTTTTTGCCACAGCACATGATATAGTCAATAAATGGAATGATTACATATTTTTGTTGCTGTTGTATTAGAATAAGAAGGAAATATGATCTTTTCCAAGCACAGAGGAGAAACAAAAATGTATTTATAATACACAATATTAAGTATTACGCTATCTTATTTAATGTTTCAGCACCCTTATATGGTATGTAATGTATTTTATTTTAAAGATTAAAAAACTTAAGGTTCAAACTACATGACTCCAAAACCAATGCTCTTAACAACTTTTCCTAATAAATAGTCTTCAAAGCGGAAAACACAAGGGGGCAAGGAAAGCAAATACTAGAAATTTTATTTACATTTACTTTCATCAAAAATTAGAAATTAAGCATTATGAATATTCACTATATAGATCGAAACTGGACCTTTAGTAAGACTTTACCTAAGCACATCTGATGGTTACATGCCACATATAGTACTCAAGGTATCTAGAGGGAAGAATAAGAGTTCTTCAATGTAGAGGACTTGACAATGACACCTTCTTACCTGCAGGCTCTTTTTCAGCGTACAGTGACATATGTGGCAGTTTTTGTGTGACCAGTTCAGTGGAATTATGGATGTGATTTCGTTTTAACTCACACAATGGATAAGCTGCAGAATGTCCCTACAAAAAGCAATATATTAAGCAAAGTGTTAATACAAGCATAAACCCAAAATGACAAAACTAATACTTCTCCTCTTCCTAGTACAAGTTCACTATTAGTCCCATAATAACTAAGAACAATACAATGTGATCTGACAAGTCAATTTAAAAAACTTAAAATCAGCACGATGACCATTTGAAATAAAATTTATAGAAACGTGCCCTAAATATATCATCTTTAACATTGCCAATGACGACAACACACATATAATTTATAAATGAATAAGCAAATATACTGGAAGAAATGATGATTGGAGGACATGTCCAAACTACTTGGGAATCCACTACATTTGTTATCTTTGTTTCTTCATCAAGTACTATATAGCTCCTTTAGCCCTGGAATTGTTAAAAGCAGAAGCTAACCCCAAAAAACAAACTTCATTTTAAAAATGTATAATGGTTTATTGTAATTAATAACTAATATGTACAAATAAAGGCACTCTGGTACTCAGTGTTAAAGGCATTCAGCTGCTAACCAAAGATGAGGAAGTCTGCTTCCATAAAGATTTACAGTCCTATGGGGCAATTGTACTCAGTCCTATAGGGTAGTGATAAGTCAAAATCGAGTTGATGGCAGTGAGGGTGGTTTGGTGTATAAATAATTATATAGTCAACTAGTCATTCAGAAGATTTAATCCCAAAGAAGAACCAATTCTAAATCAGAAAAAAATTACAATTTATCATGTAACAAATATAAGAGTATCTTTTGTTTCAAAATTAATCCATTTAATTCCTATTTAAAAAGTTGCAACCTGTCCTTTTTTAAAAAATTTGGAAAAGTTTAATTTTTTATTTAATCACTTTATTTTACACAGGCAGTTCTTGGGTTATGAATGAGATCCATTCCTAAATGCTCCTTTAAGCAGAATTTGTAGGTAAGTTGGAACATGTGCATATGGTTCTTATTTAGCCTTATGTAAGGAGCTCTGGAAGGAGCTTTGGTGGTATAGTGCCTAAGGCATTTGACTGCTAACCAGAGGGCTGGTGGTTCAAATCCACCAGCCACTACCTGGAAGGAAGACTGGGCAATCTACATCTGTAAAGATTTACCGCCTTAGAAACCCAAAGGGGGTCACTATGAGTTGGAATCAACTCGATGGCAATGAGTTTGGTTTTTGGTTTGAAGGAGCTCTGGTGGCTCTGTGGTTCAAGCAGTGGGCTGCTAACCAAAAGGTTGGCAATTCAAACCTCAAGAGAAAAATGAGACACATCTTCTTCCGTAAAGATTTACCTTGAAAGCCCTATGGAACAGTTCTACTCTGTCTTATAGGGTTGCTATGAGTCAAAATGGATTGGATGGCAGTGGGTTAGTGCAAGAAAAGGCCTAAAGCCTTAATGTTGTGATTTCTGCACATGCAGAAAATGAAGGTGATTCTGATAAAGCATGTGTTGCAAATGAAAGCTGGTCAGAAGCCTTGGTAGTGCAGTGGTTAAAGTGCTCGACTGCTAACTAAAAGGTCAAAGATAGGAACTCACCAGACGCTCTGTGGGAGAAAGGTGTGGCAGTCTGCTTTCCTAAAGATTTACAGCCTTGAAAACCCTATGGGGCAGTTCTATTGTGTCCTACCGAGTCACTGTAAATCTGAATCAACTCAATGCCAGCAGGTTTGGTTTTGGTTTTAGGGTTGGTCTAATTAGCATAGTGGCTAAAGCATTTGACTGCTAACCAGAAGGCTGGCGGTTCAAACCCACCAGCCACTCCTCGGAAGGAAGGTTGGGCAATCCTACTTCCGTAGTGATACTGCCTCGGAAACCCAAGGAGGGGTTGCTATGAGTCGGGGCCTACTCGACGGCACATAACAACAACAATCATTTAATCAGCCACTCCTCGGAAGAAGGAAAATTGGGCATTCTACTTCCATAGAGATACTGCCTCCGAAACCCAAGAAGGGGGACACTATGAGTCTGAATTGACTCAACAGCAGTGAGTTTGTTTTTTGGGGTTTTTTTTTTTTTTTTTTTTGCTAATTGTTTCAAAGGACAAGTTTACATAAAATTAAAGGGCAAGTTAGAGCTGTCCTTAAGTCACATATTCATTACCCTGGGGCTGCTTTTATGTTAGCCATTGTTAACTGCTTATCATGACCTCAAATTTATTAGAAGATGATAGCTCTACAAATGACCATAATTGTGTATGCTGAGCTGTTTAATCATGGACAGCTATATATGTCAATTTTCGTATTCATGGAAGTTATGTCATATAAAGTCATTGAAAACACCAAACTGGTAAATATTTAACTATTCCAAACCCAAACCTATTGCTGTTGAGTTGATTCCAACTCATAGTGACCCCCATAAGACAGAGTGGACTGTCCCATAGGGTTGCTAAGACCATAAATCTTTACAAAAGCAGACTGCCAAACCTGTCTCCTGGGGAGCAGCTGGTGAGTTTGAACAGCCAATCTTTTGGTTAGCAGCTTAGCACTTAACCACTGCACCATTGAGGACTCCACTGAACTACTAGCGGAAATACAGAGTTAGGTTTCTGTGAGCTTCTGGTCACAACATGTTTGTCAATCCACGTATAACATTGTTTTACGTGAATTTCGGTTTAAAGACATAATTGACTCTAAATTTTATGGCCTGGGCAATTAGAAAAGTGAAATTGCCATTAATTGACATAGGAAAAATTGCGGAAGAAGTAGATTTGGAGAAAATTTCTTGAGTTCAGTTTTAGTTGTGTTAAGTTTGAGATATCTATTCAAGTGAAAATGTCAACTAGGAATCTAGAATTGACTAGAAAACAGCTGACAGCAAAAATTTGAGAGTTCACTCCTTAGAGAAATCAATCTTGGGAGACTAGAAGGGCTGTGTATGCACAGGGAGACAGCTCAGGGGACAGGAGTGCATGGGAGGGAAGGACACAGAGAAGAAGTAACTATGGGGAAGAAGTGAGAGGGGAGCTGTTGCATTGTGGGAAACTGCAGTCAATGTCATGAGACAAAGTTTATGTGAGCTGCCGTATGGAAAGGTGAATTTGCTCTGTAAACTTTCACCAAATCACAATTATTAAAAAAAAAAAATTCAGAGTTATAATGTACAGATGATATTCAAGAAAGCATGAACTTAGACGATATCTCTAATATGTACATGGAGAAGGAAAGAAATCCAACATTAAGAAGCTAGGGAAAAGGGAAGAAGGAGAAAACCCAACCGAGAGGCTAGTGAGAGAAAAGAAAAATCCAAAGTGCAGAGGTAAAGTGAAAAAAGTGTTTCAGACAGTAAAATTAATCTACTGTGCCAGATGCTGCTAAAAGGTGAAATATGAGGAGGACTTATAACTAACCACTGAACTGCAACATGGAGGTCACTGAAGACCTTGACAAAAGTACCTCTGAAAGGTACAAAAGCTTTACTGGAATGCTATTAAGAGAGTGAAAGGAAAGGAAAGGAGTACAGAAGTCATGAAAATCATTCCGTTTCTTAATCAAACTTTTCATTAATTCCACTTTCTTCTTAAAGATACTCTTTTCAGAACCCTTCATAGTGTACTTGTTTTCAAGGCCTATTAACCAGATGCTCCTAAGCTATCTTTTGTTATACTACTCCTGTGTTGGTTTAAAGGAGTTCTGGTGGCGCAGTGCCTAAGGCATTTGACTGCTAACCTGAAGGCTGGCGGTTCAAACCCACCAGCCACTCCTCGGAAGGAAGATTGGGCAATCTACTTCAGTAAAGATTTACTGCCTCGGAAACCCAAAGGAGGTCACTATGAGTCAGAATCTACTGGATGACAGTCAGTTTGGTTTTATGGTTTGGTGTTGGTTTAAATTTCATGTTTTCCCCTATAGCAGAAAATCCTCAAATAGGTAGATGCTCAAGGAAGTAAACTTTCAGCTTTCATGCTGGAAAATATTTTTATCTTTCATTCGTATTTTGGATATTTTTCAATGCAAAATTATTTTCTCCAAACTCTGAAAGGCACTATCTTCTAGGATCCCCTCTTGCTGTTAAGAAAGCATACTACCTACCAATTAATTTCTTATTCTTCTGTAGGTAAGTCAATGTTTCTCTCTGGAATAGTTAGGGTCTTCTCTTAATAACCAGTGTTCTGCAATTTCATAAAGATCTTTTCAGGGACAGGCTTTTTTTTAAAAAAATTTCTCTTACATTTTAATTTAAGGACTCTTCTTACTTTATGTTTGCAAGACTTCTTTGCTTTTTTTTTTCTTCCAATTTTCTCTGTAGTTGGACCACATGGGTTAATATTTTGTCTCTAACCTTTTTATCCCATTTTCACTCTCTGCACTGGGAGATTTCATGCACTTTACTTCCAGCCTTCCAGTATTCTCTGAAATAATGTTTTTAATTTTTAGTATTTTATCATTTTCTATTTCTTTGATCATTTTTAGTGGTTCCTGTCTTATGGAAAAAATGTAATTTAATCTTTCTACAGATGCTAGTTATCTCTATTTCTTCTGGACCCAGCTACATTAAACTGTGTATAACACTACAGAATACAGAATTTACTGAACAATATCATTAATATAAAATGCAAATAATACTTTGCTGAAGGTAATTTAAAAAAAAATCACAGCAGCATACCAAAAGAGAACTGCCAGAAATTCAAGACAGATTCAGAAGAGGACATAGAATGAGGGTTAACAATGCTAAGGTCTGCTGGATCTTGGTGGGAAGCAGAGAATACCAGAAGGATGTTTACCTGTGTTTTACTGACTATGCAAAGACTTTCGGCTGCAAGTATCATAACAAATTATGTACAACATTGTGAAGTACGGGAATTCTAGAGTACTTAATTGTGCTCATTAGAAATCTATAAAAAGATCAAGAGGCAAACAGAACAAGGGGATACTACATGATTTGTAACCAGGAAACATGTGTGTCAGTATTGCATCCTTTCATCATACTTAGTCAATCTGTAATGATGAGCAAATAATCCAAGAAGCTAGAGTACATGAACAAGAATGGGGCATCAGGATTGGAGAAAGACTCATTAATAACTTGAAATATGCAGATGACCGAATATTGCTTGCTGAAAGTGAAGAGGATTTGAAGCACTTATTGATGAAGATCAAAGACTACAGCCTTAAGTATGGATTATTTCACAACATATAAAGAAAACAAAAGTTCTCACAACTCGAACAAATAAGCAACATCATGACAAACAGAAAAGACCAAAGTTGTCAAAACCAAAAACCAAACTCACTGCTGTCAAGTTGGATCCGACTCATAGCAAACCCTCCTTGGGTTTCCAAAGTAGTATCTCTACAAAAGTAGATTGCCCCATCTTCCTTCAGATGACTTCATTTTACTTGGATCCACAATCAGTGCCCATGGAAGCAGAGTCAAGAAATCAAATGATGCACTGCATTGAGCAAATCTGCTGCAAAAGACCTCTTTAAAACATTAATGAGCCAACATGTCACTCTGAAGACTGTGGTGTACCACCTTTGCATGTGCTAGCTGGACAATGAAAAAGGAAGAACAAAGAATTGATGCCTTTGAATTATGGTGTTAGTGAAGAATACTGAATTTACTATGGATTTCTAGAGAGGAGATGAATAACAGGAAAGAAAGACAACAGTTGTGGTCAGGATTAAAATAATTAAGTAAGAAGTCTCAAATTTGTTTCTAAGATGAACTGTAACCATTTAGGCTGAGTTTTCTCTAAAGTAACATTTTCTTTGCTGAATTAGTTTCTTGCTCCTTACAACAATCACCTAAAAAATAACATATGATTCCTATTTGTGACCATTATTCATTTCAAACACTGAGGAATTTTAATAACTTCTCAGTACCTGTAAAAAAAAATATATAGATGTGTTGCTGTCTAAGAATTAAGAGTGAATCAGAATGGTATTATTTGTAGATCTTCCATTTATTAACCTAGAAGTCATCACTTTATCATATTAACTTATTATACCAGTAGCTATAGGTACACAATAGAGATAACTTTTGAAAGAATACAAAGGGAAAGTATGAATATGGTGTGTACACATTCCACAGTAGCTGGTAAATTTAAAGACAAAAATCTCGTCTTATTTGAATACATTATGTCTAGTACATTATTGAACATAGTATATACTCAAATGGTTACTGAATGAATGACAATTCTGTTCTCCTTTCTCTGATGAAAATGTGAAGATATAACAATAAGTGAAGGCTAAGCGTTGGTTATAGCATAAACAAAGCTACCATGTACATATGTGCACACACATAAAACAGGGAGTTTCGGTAGCACAGTGCCTAAGTCACATGACTGCTAACCAGAAGGCTGCCGGTTCAAACTCACCAGCCACTCCTTGGAAGAAAGATGGGGCAATCTACTTCCATAGTGATACTGCCTTGGAAACCCAAGGAGGGGTTGCTATGAGTCGGGTCCGACTTGACAGCACATAGCAACGACGACGACAAAATAATGTAAAAATGTTCTGGCATAGCTTTGCCCATACATACAGTGTGAATATCACCTGATATTATTTCCAGAAGTGAATTCTAGCCTCATTCATCCTCATTCAATGGCCTAAAAATGTTACTTTTGGTCATATTTGTATAATGAAGGTATAAGCCATGGTCAAGAAGTTTTGCATGGTGTCTGTTACTACAGTGTGGTAGCTAAGGTTATGTGTCAACTTGGCTGGCCCTGGTTTTGAGTGGCTTGGCAGCCAAATTTAGTTAGTATTCCCTTTGATGAGACTGGCAATCACCTTCATGGTAGAATCCATTATGGGCAGCTGAGTAGCTGCCTTAGGGATGTGGTCTGCTTCCACTATGTAGAAGTAGCTTTGAGAAATGTATAAAGCTTTTTGGCAAGCTTGGACCTGCATGTAGCTGAGTCTTCATTCAGCAGCCTGCCATGATTGCCTGCTGATCTTGGGACTGTTTCTGGACTTGAATTAGTGGCCTGCCATGTTGCTTAATAATCTGGAGCAAGAGGCAGAGCTGAAGCCCAAGGTCGAGGGGCCTTCTCACCCAGCCCCTAGAACTTGGCCCTTGGAACTCGGACTTCTAGCCTATAATGTAAGAGAATGAATTACTGTTTGTTTAAAACCACCCATGTGTGGTATTTCTTTTAGAGCAGCACTAGAAGACCACACCACACAGTAACTGGAAAATAACAATTCAAACGGTTTGTTTGCTCTGGGGCAGTTCGTGGCCAGGCCTGAGAGCAGAGTTCTTTGCACTCAATCTGCACCAAGGTACTAGCCTTTTGCTTTTTGACAATGTCAGAATTACTGCTCAGTACCTCAACTCTGCCTATCACCTCTCACCAAACTCACTGCCACCGAGTCAGTCCAGACTGGTGGGTTTGAACCGCCAGTCTACTTAATATTAAATACCAATTTAAATGGGATTCTAGGCAGAGGGAGAGAAAAATCAGTTGGGCTTCCAGAATAAAGAGTTTCAATTGAATACCTGGACCCAGGCCCCCTATGACCTATCTGCTGAAAGTAAGAAATAACTCACTTTTGAAGTATCTTTTCTACAATAAGAAATGTTGTTCAGGAATTCAATCCAATTATTTTAAGGGGAAGGCCTTAATTAGTTTTTCAAACCTACTGGGATATTTATTTATTTTACATTCTATTTACAAGGCTTCAAAATGCCCTAAAAACTTTTCTTAAAATTCCCTCTGGTGATGCAGTTGTTAAAGCATCAGGTTAGTAACCAAAAGGTTAGTGTTTGAACCTACCAACTGATCGGTGGGAAGAAAAGAAGAGGTAGTCTGCTTCTGTAAAGAGTTGTTGTTATGTGCCGTCGAGTCAGACCCAACTCATAGCAACCCCTCCTTGGGTTTCCGAGGCAGTATCACTATGGAAGTAGTTTGCCCAACCTTCCTTCCGAGGAGTGGCTGGTCACCAGCCTTCTGGTTAGCAGTCAAGTGCCTTAGGCACTAGGCTACCAGAGCTCCTAGCCTTAGAAATTGTATGGTGCAGTTCTACTCTGTCCTATAGGATGGCTATGAGTTGGAATCTCTGGATAGCAGTAGGTATAATTATATAGCTTGAATTTCCTTTTATTATGATGATTCCTTAAACACTAAGTTTTGACAATTTTCACCTATTATCAAACCTATGTGCAAAATTCAGAAAAAGAAACTTCATGATAAAATGAATATATGACAAATACTACTAGAAAACTGTTTAACAATGTTAGAACCAACTACCTTTTAGCTTACTTTGCCAACATTATTGTTCTAATTCAACAGCAAAGGCAAAATATATCTTCCAAGAGATTAATAAAAAATCTAAGCAAGAATTCAAACTATTTCTCACACATGTATACTTTTAAAAATCTACCTCTAGATTTCCTATGCACAACAAACTTATACATAAGTGTGACTGCAAAACCACCAGCCACTCCTTGGAAGGAATGTTGGGCAATCCACTTCCGTAATGATACCTCCTCAGAAACCCAAGGAAGGGTCATTATGAGTTGGATCCAACTTGATGGCAGTAGTTTTTTTTTTTTTTCTAACCTGCAGGTGTACAATAAATAAGAACTAATATTTTTATATCAATAACTGTACACATTTCTAAAGCTAACTGCAGTAAAGCAAAGAATCCTCTATCAACCACTAGATTTGCAAGCTACAGGATGCTACAAAAGAAAACTTCCAGGATATAAGTACCAAATTTAGCAAATGGACAACTGTAGAAATGTGAATAATGCCTAAATTAGACAGCAGTTAAAGAAATATGATCATTTAAACTTCTGAGATGAAATGGGTTTGTTACCACTGACTACACATGAAGGTAATCTGAAATAAGGTTAAACCAAATTCAAGGCTATCAAGCTGATTCCAACTCATAGTGACCCTGTAAGACAGTACAGAACAGCATGAAATGCCTTAGGCACTACACCACTAGAGGATGCTTAAATACTATTCTTCTCTAAAAACTTATATTTTTGTACACTATTGTAAAATACAAACAATAAACTCAGAATTGATATGCTGAAAATTACAGAAGAAACATAAGCATAAATTTTATGTAATCAGAAATAGATCTTTAGACCATCAAAAATCCTACATTTAAGTAGTTAAAGCATTGTATTTGCAACTTCTGTTATGGTAAGTGAGAGCTGGTGGTGTAGTGCCTAAGGCATTTGACTGCTAACTAGAACCCTGGCAGTTCAAACTCACCAGCCCCTCCTTGGAAGGAAGACTGGGCAATCCTATGTCCATAGAGATGTTGTTGTTGTTGTTATTTGCCGTCAAGTCGGCCCGACTCATAGCGACCCCTCCTTGGGTTTCCGAGGCAGTATCACTACGGAAGTAGGATTGCCCAACCTTCCTTCCGAGGAGTGGCTGGTGGGTTTGAACCGCCAGCCTTCTGGTTAGCAGTCAAGTGCCTTAGGCACTATGCTACCAGAGCTCCTAGAGATACCACGCTAAATGCCTACAAAGTTTTATACTATTAAAAATCATTATAAGCTACTATTAAAAAGCTCTGATGGCATAGTGGCTAAGGCATTTGACTGTTAACGAGGTTAGTGGTTCAAACCCACCAGCTGCTCCTCAAAAGGAAGATGGGGCAATCTACTTCTGTGAAGATTTACAGCCTTGGAAACCCAATGGGGGTCGCTATGAGTCGGAATTGACTCAATGGCAGTGGGACTGGTTTTTTTGGTATTATAAACAAAAATAATCATAAATAAAACCTAAAACCACATAAAATCTAGATAGAGACAAATAAAGAGAGCGAGAGAGAGAGATCTGAGGAAATAATTGAATGAGCTTATTCCCAATGCATTACACCAGTAAAGATTTTCAACAGTTTACTAGAAACATAATTTGCTAAGGGGGAGGTGGTTATTAAGAGTGAGCCAAGGGCAAACTGAGATGAGAGAATAAAGTATCAAACTATTAGAAAACAAAAGGAATATATACCTCAGATTTACCTCTCATGTAGTTAGGAAGGTCTCCCATTCAGGAATGGCAAAGAAGGTCCCCGATCCCCCTACCCTTTTTTTTTTCCCAGATACACAAGTCAAATCAATTCAGAATGAAGAAGCAGCAGAGATTTATTTCCATGACAATGGTCAGGAAAAGAAAGAATACAGGATCTATGGTAAAAGAAGAAAACAGAAAATTCAATGGTCTACGTTCCAAAATGTAGTAAATTTCATTTGACGATAAAAAAATCACAAACTATGATTATTATTGATTCCGTAACACACTTACTTCTGAAAGACTGATAAATGTTCAGTATCATGAACGGCAGAGAAAGTGAAATGCCATTTCTTTAGGGACTGAGGGGGAGTTATGATACCTAAGAAGATCATAAAAGTCAAAGATGTGGTCGAATGGCATTGTCTGCAAGCTGATCTATTCAGGAATCCCAAAATTTCTCTTTTTTCTGAGTCACAGGATATATTAAAAATAGGAAAAAACAATTTATAAATAGCTGCTTCTAGATTCATCATAAAAGTTAAAATGCATATTACTTTTTGTTGGCAGTAACATATCTTGTGGATATTATATGCATTTAAAAATATTAATTTGCAACGGACGAAATCTCAGAAAAACCAAAAAAACCAAACTTAATTGCCGTCGAGTTGAATCCAACTCATAGCAACCCCTCCTTGGGTTTCCAAGGCAGTATCACTACAGAAGTAGATTGTCCAACCTTATTTCCAAGGAGTGGCTGGTGAAATCTCAGAAAACCAGCTTTAAAAAAGTGAAAATTATGACTAATAAAATATAAGTAAAAAAGCAGCTTTCTTTTGGTCAATGTTTGCACAGAATATTGTATTCTATCTTTTTATTTTCAACTCATTTGTACTTTTAAAGTGTTGTTCTTATAAATACTTATAATTGGGTCTTATTTACAAAGCCTGACAATCTCTGTCTTTTCATTAAAGTATTTAAATAAATTGCATTTAATGAAATTACCGAAATAGATTAATTTAAGTCCATCATCTCACTATTATCTTCACTTTTCTCATCTGTTCTTTGTTCCTTTAATTATTCTTTCCTCACTTCTTTGGTATTATTCAAGTTTGCTTTTGTTGTTTTTTAAATACCATTTTATTATCTCAATTAGCTTTTTGAAAAAAATCTTTTAATTCTATTAGTGCCTCCATGAAAATTATAAAATGCATCCATATATGCTGGATATTATTTCTACATATCCTAGATTATATTTCTCTAAAGAGTGTTTTCTTCTGGCAAATTCATATTTTAGATAAATTTTTTTTATCCTGTACAAGTCTGGTTTTAGTCTGCTAGGGCAAGTCCATTTCATTCTTGTGGAAGGTGGGATAATTTTTCTTACTATCTACCTAAAATTTGTTCTTTCATTACATCCTACCAATATAAGAACTTCCTTAACAGTTGAACTCCATTACTTTCTCTTGCATTATTTTTTTCATATAGTCCACTTCACATATGGTATAAACCCTACAACACATTGTCACAACTGCTTTAAAAAGCCAATAATCGTCTATATTCCTTTCTGAGGAAGTTTATCCCTTGTTCTGTTTCCATGTACCCATTGGTATGATGCTCCTCCCACCCTAAACAGCATCCTTTAAGATTTGCTGTAAGATGAGCTTACTGGTGACAACTTCTCTCTGCTTTAGTCATTTCAATGTGCATTTATTTTTCAAAGATATTTTCACTGGGAATAGAATTCTTGCACTATAAAGATGTAATTCCACTGCTTTCTTGTTTCCATAGCTTTTATTGAGAAGGCAATAATTTTTCTTATATCTTTTCTTTGGCTGTTTTATGATTTTCTCTTTGGTTGAATACTATTTGTTTATGATTTTCTTCATATGTATCCTACTTGGGGTTCACAGAGCACACTGAATTTGTAGAAAGTGTGATCAGATTTGGAAAGTTCTTGGCCAAAAGTTCTTCAACCTCTGATTCTGTTCCATTCTCTGTCTCCTCTTCTTCTGGGATTCCAATCATACTGATGTTAAACTTTTGACCCTTTCCTATATCTCTTTCATACTGTATTCTGTTTTTCTCCCCTCTTTCTTCTGTCTATATTTCTTTTTAAATAATTTCCATTAAAGTATCCTTTATTTCTCTAATTCTGTACCCTGCTTGTCCAGTCTGCTGTTAAAACCATCCAATGAGCTCCTAGTTTCAGTATTTTATTTTGCAGTCTAGAATGTCATTGATTCTTTCTTTAAAGATTCTAGTTCTCTCTTTACATATTCCATCTTTTTATCTCTTTGTCCATCCTTGTCACTATTTAAAAAAAAAATGTATTAGTTCCGGCAAGATGGCGGACTAGGCAGAAGGATTGCACAGACCCTCTTCAACAAAGAAAAGGGAAACCAATTAACACAGACACAGAAGATAATCGTGGACCCCTGAGCCTTGAAGGGAAGGATACAGAATTGGACTAAACCCCAATTAGCAGAAGAATTTGCGTGAAAATACCAAA
>NW_006921937.1:2697310-2727079 GCF_000298275.1 Orycteropus afer afer
CTATGGGGAGGAAGTGGGAGGGGAGCTGTTGCATTGTAAATTTTGGTCAATGACATGAGACAAAGTATATGTGAACTGCTGTATGAAAAGTAAATTTACTCTGTAAATCTTCACCCAAATCAAAATAAAATTAAAAAAAAGTATTAATCCTAGTTAATTTGAAGTCACTGTCTGCTAACACCCATATCTGGATCTCATGTTTGTATCTCTCCCCCTATTAACTGTTTTATTTCTGAATAAGGTACACTTTTTCTTAGGTCTTTGAAAGTCTAGTTTTATTTATTTTGTATACTAGACACTAAAGAAGATAAACTATGGAGGCTCTGGACTATGTTATCATCATCTAAAGAATGTTAAGGTTTTTTATGGCTGAAGCAGTTAAATTACAGTTGAATCACTTTTAGAAGGGTTAGGACAGACCTATTTCCTAACATGTGATATCTATACCTAGAGCATGGTCCTTAGATGTTTCTGGTTTCTCAATGGAATGAAGGTTCTCTACACTCTGACAGAACTGAAACTTCAAGTCCTCTTTGTGGATTTATATCACCAACCTTTTGGTTGACATTCAAGCTTGTTAACCGTCTGTACTAGCCAGGGACTCCTTTTATAAGTATATCTCTACCTATTAAAGCTTTCTTCTGAGGTACCTCTAAGTGGACTACAATTGCCAAAACACATACTAATGACAAGGTTGGATGAATACTGGGTAAGGCTCTGAAGTAAAAGCTTTTAGCTTTGGAGTGCTAGAGATAAGCATATAAAGTCTTTATGTACAAGAATGAGAAGATAGAGATGTCTCTTCAGAATAGTCCAGTGCACATTATTTTATGAATGGAAAATGAGGGTACTGTTTATTTATAACTACTGGGATAAAATGGAAAAAGCTCAGAACTCAATTTGCCCATTCACAAAATATAAGTCATATCTAGTTTGCACAGAAATACTACATTTCATTGGTTTTAGAGTCCTTAACATACAGAGACACTTTAATACACTTTGAGTTGGCATTTAAAGCTGAGTTCCGGGAATCTAAATCCTTTCACTAAAAATTCCATGGAATGAATGTATACAATATTACTGCCAAAGGGGCAAGGAGGCCACATCTCCTGACCTCCTCTAACCCCACAAGAGGAAGACAGGATTACCAGCAGTAACCCAAGGCCTATTACTGCAAAGCCAGACATGCTGCTCCCTCCAGCCCTTTTCACCAACCCTTCCTCCCAAAGCACCCTCCACCTCTCTCCTGGGTTCGATAATTCACTGCAGTGGCCACAAAGAACTCACAGATTACGGGGTTTATTAGGGAAGCACCAGGCAACAATTCAAGCTCAGGAAAAACGCTCAGTCTCTCTCCCAGCCCACACTCTCTCTCCTAACAGTCTCTCACAGTCTCTCTCTCCCAACAGTGAGTGTCGTTCGGTGTCTCACTCAGCAATGCGTGTCTCTTGCATCTCTTTCCCAGCAGCGTGTGTCTCTTTCAACAGCACATCTTCTTCAGCCAGCAGTGAGAGAGAGAGAGTGAGAGAGAGAGATTTCTTCTGCCTCTAGGAGGCCTCCTTTTGAGCCCAGCAGAGTGGCCAAATCAATCATAACATCAGAATTCTAAACACCTGAGAGAGAGCAGGAACCTCCCAGAACATTGTTTTGTGTTGCACCCAACAGAAATACCCCAGGTGGATATCTATTACAATCAGGAGCTCCTCAGTTGCTCACAGCAAATTCCCCAGGGAGTTTACAAAGACTTATGGCTAGAAAAGCCATACCAGGTAATTCAGTACACCACAGTTACTAACACACCAATCTAAAATGAGTATCACTAATTCCCATTTAATTATTTAAAATTACTGCATTATTCATGAAATACTAGTGAGATGGGAAACTCATACTTCAAAAAAAATGACTTTCCAAAATGATATTTCTACATTTATATGGATGTGAAAAAGTCTGTCATTTGAGCTGAATTCATGTATTTAAAACACCTACCAATTAAGGGTGCAGATCAGTGCAATAAAACAATAAAAGGAATAAACAGTTTCAGTACTGGAAAGGAAGAAAGAAAACTCTGATAATTTACAGACAATATGCCCGTGCACAGGAAAACCAGAAGAGACTATCTATAGATAAACTATTAGACTGGTAAGTTTTAGCAAGGTTGATGAATACAAGATCAATATACAAAAATCTAATATATTAGTATATTCTACACATAGCTGGAAAATGGAATTTTAACAAGGATACAATTTACAATAACAACCAAAAATGTCAATTTTCCATATATAAACCTGAATGAAAGATGGCGAACATTACTAAGAAAAAGACATAATTAATTGGAAGAAAATAGCAGGCTCATGGATAGGAAGATTCAATTTTGTTTAAGTTTATTCCCCTAAAATAACCTCTAGATTCAATATAATTAAAAATAAAACCCCAGCAGAAATGATTTAATATAAATTAAAATCCATATTCATATGGCATTGCAAATGGCCAAGAATCTTCAATAAATAAATAAATAAATAAGGTGGAAAGATTTAACTTTTACACATTGCACTCCTTAAAATCACGCAATAATTAATTTAGAAACCATTACTGAATGGGCAGACTGAACAATGGAACAGAATAGCAACAGGATACTGCACAGTTTAAAATTAGGAAAGGTATGTGTGCATCGGTGTTGTATCCTTTCCCCATATTTATTCAACTTGTATGCTGAGTAAATAATCTGAGAAGCTGAATTATATGAAGAAGAATGTGGCATCAGGATTGGAAGAATACTCATTAACAACCTGCAATGTGCAGATGACACAACTCTGCTTGCTGAAAGTAAAGATGACTTGAAACACATACTGATGAAGATCAAAGACTACAACCTTAAGTATGGATTACACCTCGACATAAAGAAAACTAAAATTCTCACAAATGGACCAATAAGCAACACCATGACAAACTGAGAAAAGACTGAAGTTGTCAAGAATTTCATTTTAATTGTATGTACAGTCAATGCCCATGGAAGAGCAGTTAAGAAATCAAAAGACATATTGCATTGAGCAAATCTGCTGCAAAAAACTTCTTTAAAGAGTAAAGAACAAAGATGTCACTTTGAAGACTATGGTGTGCCTGACCAAAGCCACTGTCTTTTCAGTAGCCTCATATTCATGTGAAAGCTGGACAATGAATAAGAAATAAGGCACAAGAATTGATGCATAATTTGAATTACGGTGTTAGGGAAGAATATTGAATATACCCTGGTCTACCTGAAGAAAGAAGACATCTGTTTTGGAAGAAGTACAGTTGCAATGTTCCTTAGAAGCAAGAATGGACAGACTTTGTCCCTACTACTTTGGTCATGTTATCAGGAGGGACCAGTCCCTGGAAAAGGGTATCATGTTTGGTAAAGTAGAGACTCAGCAAGAAAGGGACAACCTTCAGCAATATGTATTTTACACAGTGGGTGCAGCAATAAGCTCAAGCATAGCAATGATTTGGGGGATGGTGCAAATTGGGTAGTTCTGTTGTACACAGGGTCCATATGAGTTGAAGCTGACTGGACAGCACCTAACAACATAAACGGGATACTACAGTACAACAAATATAAACTGTACCACAACAGGGAAGGTCTGGTGGCATAGTGCTTAAGGCATTAAACTGCTAACCAGAAGGCTGGCGGTTCAAACCTACTAGCCACAACTCAGAGGGAAGGTTGGGCAATCTACTTTCATAGTGATACCACCTGAGAAACCAATTGCAGTCAGTTTGGTTTGGTTTTGGTTTATACACAACGAATCTCACTAACGTGAGTAAAATAGAAATACAAGTACAGAAGAGTTCATACTTTATGTTCAATTTTTATAAATTTCAAAAACAGGGAAAACTATTCTATGTATTGTATATCAAAATGAGCAACTGCCTAAGGAGATAATAGTTAAAGGAAAAAGAGGGTGTGCTGGTCATGGTCCATTTTTTGCCTTGGTTGGTATTTAAATGGTCTTCAATCTGTGATAGTTTACTGAACTACGTAATTATAATGTATACATATTAGTATATGTATATTTCAATAAAGAATTTGTAAAATTCACTGAAAGATAATATATCCAGGCGTTAAACTTATATTTCAGGCTATTAGTGATTTTTATTCCTTCCATTTTGCTTTTGCTTTTTTCCAATTTTTTTTACATGCTTGTACTTCTTTTATAATTGGCAGAAAAAAAAAAAAAAAAAGGTTTTTAATATCCTTATTAGCATCACAAGGTACCCTGGTGGTACAGTCCTTAAACTCTAAGCTGCTAACCGAAAGGTTACTGGTTTGAAACTAACAAACCATAGGAGAAAGATGTGGCAATCTACTTCCATAAAGATTTATAGCCTTGGAAAGCCTTTAAGGCAGTTCTACTCTGTCCTACAGGGTAACTTGAGTCAGGATTGACTCAGGAGCAATGGGTTTAGTTTTTTCAGTATCATCAGTCAGTTAAAATTAGGTTCCCTAGAGTAAGGCTCTTTTGAGAATGGAAGGAGATATAATGAGTATTTACACCAAAGCAAAAGATATGTAGTGGAACTATCACAGGCCAGCTAGAGTATGTAGTACTTGGTCATCTTTCTAGTAACTGAGATAAATATCTTTCGAATAACTGAAGTACATATTAAGAAATAAATAACATGCACACAAGATAAGATCTTAGGAATGTTTAACTTCTCAATTTCTGTTTCCAGTAATACGGCAGACACACTGGACCTAATACTCTTCCCAACTGAAACATAAGAAAATGACTTAGCTCTGGGTTGGAGGTGGGAGATACGGGTTAGAGACAGAAAGAAATGCCTTGTTATATTAGTACAAATTACAAGCTCAAACTTACCCAGATTTGTGGCTGAATTCATACTACTTTTATGAACTCTCAAACCCAAGCTGAGAATATTGTTTATTCTTAGGGAAAAGTGTTTGCCAGTGTATGGCAAAAGAAAAGGTAATTCCTCTCTGCTGAAACCCATGTCACTTTCAACCCAGGACAGAGTTCCCTTAGATAAAATTTCAAAAAACATGAGCAAAGAATACAAATAACAAAATACATTGAGAAATAAAATTGATAAGACAGCAAAATAAGACACAACAGGAAATACTGATAAAGCCTTCAGATATTGTTATTTTCTAGTATCAGAATTTTTCTCCATATGTAAAAGAAAAAGAAAAAGAAAAACAAGAAAGAAACTGAAAGTATGACCAAGAAAGAAGTGACTATTAAAAATGACCAGGCAGATTTGAAAGACCAAATAGAACATCTAAAAAGAATATCTGTAATTAATATTAAAACTCAACAGAGGAATAAAAGAACAGATTAGATTCAGCTGAAAAAGGAGTTATCATAGTGACAAACACAATAACACTAAGGAAAAGGAAGATACAGAGAGGTGCACAAGAGGTACAGACAACAAAGATAAACACCTTTGCATATATAATACTGCATTACCAGTAATAACAAACATTAACCTATAGGTAGACAGGCTGAATCATCAGGTATGTCTAGGCAAAAGGGAATATACCCATGACCATATATAAGGTTGACAGATGATATTTTCACATATGTATTTTTATGTGCTGCAATAATGTCCATACAAATAGAGCTAACGGGGCAAAGTTATGCTAACCTCTTAGCCTCAGCCAACCACCCTAAGGGATCAAGTTGCTGGATCTGTAGGCTCAGGACTATGGTCTCGAGGGACATCAAGCTCAGCTGACATACTACACAAAAACACTGTTCTACATCCTAGTTCGCTGAGTAGCAACTGGGGTCTTAAAGGCTTGCAAACAGCCATCTGGATGCAGCCATCAGATGGCCTCCCCTCATCTGGAGCAAAGAAGAATGAAGAGAACCAAAGATGCATGGAAACAATTAGTTCAAACATCAGCCTATATGGATCATGAGACTACAGCAACTAGATGGTGCCAGGCTTCCACTATCAACCACTCATAGAGGGATCAGTGCAGGAGATCCTGGATAGAGTGGGAGAAAAATGTGGAACAACATTCAAAATTAATAAGACAGGATAACTAGTCTGACAGAGACTGGTGAAACTCCTGACACCAAGGCCCCCAGTCACCCTTCAGGCCTGGAATTGAACTCATTCTCATGGTTTCCAGCCAAACAATAAACTCAATCACTGCCGTGGAGTTGGATCCAACGTATAGCTACCCCTCCTTGGGTTTCCAATGGAGTATCAATAGACAGGCTAAAAGGTGAACATTTACATCAGGTAGGTACACTCCTTAGAACAATCAATCATGGGAAATTAGAAGGGTAATATTTGTACAAGGAGGTAACTCAGAGGAAGAATGAATAGGAAAGAAGGACACAGAGAAAGGTAACCACAGGGAAGTAGGAAGAGAGCTGTTATATTATGGGGATTGCAACCAATGTCATGAAACAAATACTATATGAATTGATGAATGGAACACAAATTTGCTCTGTAAACTTTCACCCAAATGGCAATTAAAAAAAAAAAAAAAAGAGTTAGAGGGGGTGGGGGACAGAATGTGATACAGGGAAACAAAGAAAGAAAAATATGAAAAAGTATTTAAGAGACACAATGGATGGAAGGAGAAGGCAGAACATACTTGTAACCAGCATTCCAATAAAGACAAAAAAGAATGGAGGTGATGATAAAATGAGTAACAAGAATTTAAGATAAAATGGCCAAAAATATGTCACAATTGATACAAGAAATAGATTGGCATATTCAGGAAGCCCAAAGAATATCAAACAGGATTAAAGAAACAAGATTCCTTTGGCACGTTCTAGTGAAAAGTATAGCACACCAAGGTCAAAGGGCAACCTTTAATAGTAGCTGAAGAAAAGACAAAGCTGAAGATAGACTGATCAAAAAAGACAAACAGATAAAAATAGAAAGGGATAGAGATAGAGAATGGCAAATGTTCTGTTACATATATAATACAATAAAAGGAAATAGGTAATTTTAGAAATATACCAGTATAGGAGTTCTACTTCTGCACCGGACGAAGAAAGCTGGACTATCAATCTCATGCTAACAATAAGAAAATGCCAGATAAATGACAAAATTATAACTCTTCATAAATTAATCTTCATCAGATTTCTGAGGCAGTAGAACAAATACCCTGAAATATAAGAATGGCAAATCCTTCCAAGGAGAGATGGGATGTGAACACTGACTCCCTTATAAGAGAGTATGGCAGGAGTAAAAGATATGGGACATTAAATATGGACTGGGAGCTGTGGTAGCATAGCGGCTAAGGCACCTGACTACTAACCAGAAGGCTGGCGGTTCAAACCCTCCAGCCACTCTTCGTAAGGAAAGTAGGGCAATCTACTTCCGCAGTGATACCGCCTCAGAAACCCAAGGAGGGGTCGCTATGAGTCAGGTCTGACTCGATGGCAAATAACAACAACAAATATGGACTAAGAAGAAATAGCTAAATTTTATAACAAATTGCTAAAGACAGAGTGTGGGCTAGGATGAGGATAAATAATTTCTGAGAACTGAAGAAATACAGAAAGTTGACATCTACTAACAGACTCTTTTCCACAGATCTCTAATGGGTACTCAAAAGAAAAGATCCTGGACAGGCTGTCTGGAGGAAGTAACCACCAGTCAGTCAAAGGCAAAAATCTAGCAGAAGAGAAGGCAAACTCATATCCAGGTACAAATATTATTTACCACAATCTCTCCTATTCTACATACAATGGCCATCATTCGGTCAAAAATCTCAGGACAATAAAGGGAGAAAAAAAAACCCTACCGTGACTCATAGTGACCCCTCCTTGGGTTTCCGAGGCGGTTTGTTGTTGTTGTTGTTGTGTGCCGTCGAGTTGGACCCGACTCATAGTGACCCCTCCTTGGGTTTCCGAGGCAGTATCACTACGGAAGAAGATTGCCCCATCTTCCTTCCAAGGAGTGGCTGGTGGGTTTGAACCGCCAGCCTTCTGGTTAGCAGTCAAGTGCCTTAGGCACTACGCTACCAGGTTTCCAAGGCGGTATCACTACAGAAGTAGATTGCCCAACTTTCCTTCCAAGGAGTGGCTGGAGGGTTTGAACCGCCAGCCTTCTGGTTAGCAGTCAAGTGCCCTAGCAGTTATGCTACCAGAGCTCCCAGTCCATATTTAATGTCCCATATCTTTTACTCCTGCCATACTCTCTAACCCTACCCTACAAAAAAACCCTACCCTACAAAACAATCAACAGAAACAAATGCTGGAACGATCAGAGAAGAAATATAAAATAACTGTAACTACCCAGTTAAAGGCTCTAGCAGAAATACATGCATAAACAGATGAGAAATATCAAGAGAGATGGAAATGAAAGCACTAGGAATGAGAAACACAATGACAGAGATGAAGAATGCTTTCTATAAGTATACTACCTAAGGAAAGGTTAAGTGAACTCACAATAAATCATTAAACACTACCCAAACCAATACACAAAGTGATTAAAAAAGGAGGAGAAGGGGAAATGGAAGGACAGAACAGAGCATCCAAGAGTTGTGGAACAGTATCCAATGAACCACCATGCTTTAAAATAAAATCCCTAAAAAATCAGAACAAATGAAGCCAACTGACTGGAAGAGATCCATATTTGTGCCCATTCCAAAGAAAGGTGATCCCACAGAATGTAGAAATTATAGAACAGTATCATGAATATCACATGCAAGTAAGATTTTACTGAAGATAATTCAGAAACGTTTGCAGCAGTATATTGATAGAGAACTTCCAGAGGTTCAAGCCGGATTCAGAAGAGGACATGGAACAAGGGATATCATAGCTGTTGTCAGATGGACCCTGGCTCAAAGCAAAGAATACCAGATGTTTACATATGTTTTATTGACTAAGCAAAAGCATTCGATTGTGTGGATCGTAACAAATTATGGATAACAATGAGAAGAATAGGAATTCCAAAACACTTGATCATACTCATGAGGAATCTGTACATAGATCAGGAGGCTATCGTTCGAACAAAACAAGGGGATACTGCATGGTTCAAAATTAAGAAGGGAGTATGTCAGGGTTATATCCTTTCACCATACTTATTCAACTTGTATGCTGAGCAAATAATCTGAGAAGCTGGATTATGCGAAGAAGAACATGGCATCAAGACTGGAGGAAGACTCATTAACAACCTGCGATATGCAGATGACACAACTTTGCTTCCTGAAAGTAAGGATAACTTAGAGCACTTACTGATGAAGATTAAAATCTGCAGTATGGATTACATCTCAAGATACAGAAAACAAAATCCTCAAAACTGGTCTAATAAACAGCTTCACAGTGGATGGAGAAAAGATTGAAGTTGTCAAGGATTTCATATTACTTGGTTCTACAATCAACACCAATGGAAGCAATCAAGACATAAGATGACATATTGCATCAGGCAAATTTTCTGCAAAAGACCTCTTTCAAGTGATGAAGAACAAAGATGTCTCCTTGAAGACAGGTGTGCCTAAACCAAGCCATGGTATTTTCAATCGCCTCTTATGCATGTGAGAGCTGAACGATGAATAAGGAAGACCGAAGAAGAATTGATGCTTTTGTGTTGTGGTGCTGGAGAAGAATATTCAAAGTACCATGGACTTGCAGAAGAACAAACAAATCTGTCCCGGAGGAAGTGCAGCTGGAATGCTCCTTGGAAACGAGAATGGCCAGACTTCCTTTGACCTACTTTGGTCATGTTGTCAGAAGAGACCATTCCCTAGAGGATACTATGTTTGGTAAAGTGGAGGGTCAACCAAGCAGGGGAAGGCCCTCAACGAGATGGACATAGTGGCTGCAACAGTGGGCTCAGGTATAGCAAGGATTGTGAGGCTGGCAGAGGACCAGGCCGTGTTTCATTCTGATGTTCACAGGGTCACTATGAATCGGAGCTGAGCTGACAGCACCTAACAACAACAACCCCAAAACCATAAAATATACTTCCTCTTGAAGTACACATGGAACATTCATCTAGACAGACAATATTCTGGACCACTAAACCAAACTCAAAAGATTTAAAATGCAAGGAAGTATGCAAAGTATCTTATCTGCCCAGAATGTAATTAAATATAGGATTGATAAGAGATTCAAAACAATAAAATATTTAGAAATTAAACAATATATTTCTAATAACCCATGAATCAAGTAACACAAAAACACAAAATATCAATATATCAAATTGTATAGAATGCCCAACTTTCAGAAAGCAGTATTTAGAAGGAAAAGAAGGTCTCAAGTTAATGGCCTAACCTTAACACTTTAAGAAATTACAATAAGGCAAATTAAACCCAAAACAAGCAAAAAGAAAGAATAAACATAAAAGTAATTTCAATGAAACTGAAACCATAAAAAATCAAAAACTGATTCTTCTAACAGATTAACAGAATTTATAAACATGCAATTAAACCAATGAAGACAAAAGGGAGAAAATAAATTATTAATGTTGTTGTTGTTATGTGCCGTCCAGTCATCTCCAACTCACAGCGACCCCTCCTTGGGTTTCCGAAGGAAGCAGATTGCCCAATCTTCCTTCCAAGGAGTGGCTAGTGGGTTTGAACCGCCAATCTTCTGGTTAGCAGTCAAGTGCCTTAGGCACTATGCCACCAGAGCTCCCAAATTATTAACATAAAGAATGAAAGAAAACATATCACGATGATCCTACAGATGTTAAAAGGATAATAAAGGAATACTTTATGGCAATGAAAAGAAAAAAAAGGCAAATTCCTTGAAAGATACACACTATGAAGGCTTATACAGTGAGTCAAAGTGAGATATATAGTGAAAGACTACAAGCTTTCAAGGAGAAATAGACAATCTTAATAGTTCTATAGGGGGAGCTCTGGTGGCCTAGTGCCTAAAGCATTTGACTGCTAACCAGAAGGCTGGCAGTTCAAATCCATCAGCCACTCCTCGGAAGGAAGGTTGGGCAATCCTACTTCCGTAGTGATACTGCCTCGGAAACCCAAGGAGGGGTCGCTATGAGTCAGGGCCGACTCGATGGCACATAACAACAACAACAACAGTTTTATTTCTATATCATTTCTTCTGTCAGGGTAATGCTGGCCTCATAGAGTTGGGAAATACTTTTTCTTCCTTACTTTCTGAGAAGTTTTATTTAAGAGTAGTATTTGTTTCATAAATGCTTCTTAGAGTTTGCAAGTTAACCCATTTGGGCCTAGAGTTTACTTTGTTGGAATGTTTTATGAATAAATTGAATTAATTTAATAGATATATGACTATTCAAACCAAACCAAACTCACTGCTGTTCAGTCAGATCTGACTCATAGCAACCCCTACATGAAACAAAACTACAGACCAATATATTTCATGGAAATAGATCCAAAAAATCATCAAAAAATTTAGCAAGTTTTATCTAACTTATAAAAATGATTTAATGATCAGGTAAAGTTTATCTAAAGAATGCAAAGTTGATTCATTATGTGAAAATAAATGTAATTCACTGTATTAACAGACTAAAAAAGATAAACCATATCATCATCTGAACAAATAATGTAAAAACATTTGACCAAAGTCAGCATTTAATCCTGACAAAAACTCTCAGAAATCTAGGAACAGAACAGAGTGTTCTTAATTTGATAAAAGGACTATCATATTCAATATTTTAAGACTGAAAGCTTCTCCCTTAAGATCAGTAACAATGCAAGAATGTCTATTGTCATCAGTCCTAAAACAAAAACAAAAAAACTCACTGCCATAGAATCTGCTCTGACTCACAGCAACCCCTCTTTGGGTTTCCGAGGCGGTATCACTAAGGAAGCAGACTGACTTATCTTCCTTCCGAGGAGTGGCTGGTAAGTTTGAACTGCCAGCCTTCTGGATAGCAGTCAAATGCCTCAGGCACTATGCCACCAGGTAAGTATTATACTGGAGGTCCTAGCCAATGCAATAAGGTGTGTGTGTGCACGCGCATGTGCACGTATGTATGTATGTGTATTGAAAAAGAAGAAACAAAACTGCCTGTATTCATAAATGACATGATTATCCGCAAAGAAAAACCTCAAAGATTCTACAAAAAGCTACTAGAACTGATGAGTAACAAGGCGGTTCAAACCCACAAGCCACTCCTCCGAAGGAAGGCTGGACCATCTACTTCCGTAGTGATATTGCCTCGGACACCCAAGGTGGGGTCACCATGAGTCACATCTGACTCGACGGCAGTTGAGTTTGGTTTGGTTTTTTGCTAGGATACAAAACACAACTGTATCTGTATATACTAGCAATAAATACTTCAGAAAACTTACATTTAAAATTTTAAGAAAATTACCATTTACAACAGAAACAAAAAGTATGTCTGGTAGCATAGTGGCTAAAAGCACTTGACTGCTAACCAGAAGGCTGGTGGTTCAAACCCACCAGCCACTCCTCGGAAGGAAGGCTGGGCAATCCTACTTCTGTAGTGATACTGCCTCGGAAACCCAAGGAGGGGTCACTATGAGTCGGGGCCGACTCGACGGCACATAACAACAACAACAAGTTAAATACAAATCTAATAAAGTATGTGTTAGAACATCTGTATGCTAAAACTGTAACATGCTAATGACAGAATCAAAGAAGATCTATTCATGGATTGAAGACAATACTAAATTCTCCTTAAATTTATCTATACATTCATCACAATCCAAATTAAAATCCCGCTTTTTTGTAGAAACCAACAAGCTAACTCTAAAAGTTTTATGGAAAAGCAAAAGATCTATAATAGCCAAAATAGTATTAAAAAAGAATAAAATTGGAGGACCCAAATTGCCTGATTTCAAGTCTTACTATAAAGCAGTAATAGTCATTATAATATACTATTGGCAAAGAACAGACACATAAATCAAGAGGATAGTATAGACATAGACTCACATACATATTCAACTGATTTTCAACAAAGTTAATTAAAAAGGAGAAAGAAAATATTCCCAACAAATTATACTATAAAAGCTGCATGTCCATTTGAGAATAAATCAAAAATCTTGACCAAGATTACACACTATATACAAAACTTAACTGAAAATGGATGATACACCCTGACATAAAAGCCAAAACTACAAAATTTCTAGAAGAAAATATAAAAAAAAATCTGTAAAACTTTGCTTTGGGCAGAGTTCTTAGATAGAACATAAAAAGCACACATCCTAAAACAGAGATTGATAAACTGTACTTAATCAAATTAAAAGCCTCTGCTCTTCAACAAAGTTAGGAAAAATGAAAAAGCAAGCTTCAGATTGCAATATTTGCATGTGTGTTTAAATGTGTCTGTCAAAGGACTTAAAGGATATGTAAAGAATTCATACAACTCAATGAGACAAACAACACAACTTTAAAAAAGTAGGCAAAGATTTAAACAGATACTTCACAAAGGAAGACATACAAATGGCACATAAAGACAGGACATTCTCGGCATCTTTGTTGTTGTTGTTGTTGTTATGTGCCATCGAGTCGGACCTGATTCACAGCGACCCCTCCTTGGGTTTCCAAGGCAGTATCACTACAGAAGTAGATTGCCCCATCTTCCTTCCGAGGAGTGGCTGGTGGGTTTGAACTGCCAACCTTCTGGTTAGCACTCAAGCAGTCAAGCATAGTGGTAGGCACTACGTTACCAGGCATCTTTAGTTATCAGGTAAATGCAAATTAAAATCAAAATGTGATACCACTACATACCCTTTTAGAAGAGCAAAAATAAAGACAGATAATATCAAATGTTGATGAGGATGTGGAGCAACTGGAACTATCATACATTAGTAGTGGATAGGTAAAATGGCACATCCACTTTGAAAAACTGGTATGAAGTTAAACATACTCTTACCATACAAACCACTTCTAGGTATTTACCCAAGAGAAATGAAAGATTATATTCACACAATATTCACACAATAGTCATAAACAAATGTTCACAGGCACTTTATTAATGGTTGCCCCAACTAGAAACAATCCAAATAAATATGTATAATAGTCAACTATTTGAGACAAATTAATACCATGGACTACTAGTTAAACACAACAAAAACAAGGATGATCCAAAAAACACCATGCTGAAAGAAAAAAAGATACCAAAGAATACATACTCTACATACGTGGAATTCTAGAATATGTGAAACTAATTATAGTTGTTGTTCTTATTGTTATATGCCTTCGAGTCGGACCTGACTCATAGTGACCCTTCCTTCAGTTTCCGAGGCAGTATCACTATGGAAGTATATTGCCCCATCTTCCTTCCGAGGAGTGGCTGGTGGGTTTGAACCGCCAGCCTTCTGGTTAGCAGTGTTTTCTCAGGGCTGAGGATGAAGGTAGAATGACTATAAAAAAGGGCAAAAGAGAACTTCTGAGGATGATGGAAATATTCTACATTTTGACATTTGAAACTATTTTACTCTTGATTGTGGTGGTAGTGATATGTACACACATTAATCAAAACACAATGAACTGTACATTTAAAATTGGTATATATTTTATGTTCATTATCCTCAATAAAGGAGATTATTTTAAAAAGGTGCCTTCTCAGGAAAAAGTTAACCAGAGAATATTGATGTTATCTTTTTATAATTACCTAAAAAGATGTCAGAAAACATGTAATAAATTCAAGATCCATTTATGGTTTTAAAAATGTCAACAGAAATGAAAACCCTCTTGGAAAGCCAAGAACAAGAAGAGAGATTCTAACTCAATATTAACTATTTCTCAGAAAGTTTTCACAAACATCATAATTTATACTAAAATATTAGAAATGTTTCCTTAAAGTCAGAAATATACTAAGTTTCGAAAGTGACCAATGCCATTATGCAACATTATACAGGACATAACCAAAGTAATGAGAAAAACACATAATTTATAAAAAGTGAAAAGGAAACCACAACACTGTGAATATTTTTACATAAGCATCAACTCAATAAAGTGCTAGAAATACGAAAAACAGAGAAAATTCAAAACCTTTCCCCTAACCAGAGGAAATTAAAGAGAATGTAACTAAAAAGTTCCCACCTCCCACAGCAATCACACAGTAAAATAGGAATATTGCAGAATGTCATATAAAACAAACAAGAAACCAAACTCACTCCCCTTCAGTCGTTTCTGACTCACAGTGACCCCCCACTGGGTTGCTGAGGCTATTAAATCTTTACAGAAGTAAATCATCCAGTTGGCCTTCTGGGGAGCAGCTGATGGGTTTGAACTGCTGACCTTCCAGTTAGCAGTCAAGGTCCCTATCATATATATGTATGTGTGTGTGTGTGTGTGTGTCATATATACATATATAGGAGGAAAAAAAAAAAAAACTAAAAAACTCCCCATAAGAACATAAAGGAAAACCTAACTAAAATAAAATGTAGCACTTTCCATACCATAAAGGTAAATTACCACCAAAGCAATCTAAAATTTCAGTATAACACCATTCAGGGAGCTCTGGTAGTGCAGTGCCTGAGGCACTTGACTGCTAACCAGAAGGCTGGTGGTTCAAACCCACCAGCCACTCCTCGGAAAGAAGATGGGGCAATCTACTTCCGTAGTGATACTGCCTCGGAAACCCAAGGAGGGGTCGCTATGAGTTGGGTACTACTCGACAGCACATAACACCACCACCACCACCACTCAAAATCACTAAGGATTTCTTATTTTGTAAGTTGAATCTAAAGTTCATCTGGAGGAAGAAATATATAAGAACCAAAAAACAAAAAACATACTTACTGCCGTCGAGTTGGTCCTGACTCATAGAGATCCCTCCTTGGATTTCCAAGGTGGTATCTCTACCGAAGCAGATTGCCCAACCTTCCTTCCGAGGAGTGGCTGGTGGGTTTGAATTACCAGCCTTCTGGTAAGCAGTCAAATGCTTTAAGGCACTATGCCACCAGAGCCCCCATACATAAGAAAGCCAGTAACATTTTTTTAAAAAAGTACTGAGGGAGAAAATTGTATCAAAATGTAAAATATGTATACATTTTAACTCTGTAATTCATTTCCAGGAATCCATACTGCAAAAATAACCAACCATACATAAACAGAGGAAGTTTACTAAAACTGTTAACAATGACTGACTTTTGGGATGAACGTAGGACAAGAAAAGGAAGTAGAAGTTGTACTTTTTACTTTACATTCTTCCATAAAAAAACAAAACCAAACTTATAGCCATTGAGTCAGATTCGACTCATAAGGACCACTCCTTGGGTTTCCGAGGCTATATCACTAAGGAGGGAGCTCTGGTAGCACAATGCCTAAGGCACTTGACTGCTAACCAGAAAGATGACGGTTCAAACCCACCAGCCACTCCTCGGAAGGAAGGTTGAGCAATCTACTTCCATAGTGATACCGCCTTGGAAACCCAAGGAGGAGTCACTATGAGTCAGGGCCGGCTCCACGGCACATTAACAACCACCACAACAACATCACTACGGAAATAGATTGCCTAGTCTTCCTTCGAAGGAGTGGCTGGTGAGTTTGAACCATCAGCCTTCTGGTTAGCAGTCAAGTGCCTTAGGCGCTATGCCACCAGAGCTCCCATACTACTCGAATTTTTTAAGTATGATTTTAAAGTTTGTAGTTAAAAATGAATCAACAAATGTAAAAGCTGGTTGCAAAGAAAGCACTGTGACAACATAAAAGCTGCAATTAACTTAAATATCTATTAATAAAGGAATGGTTAATGACATATCACTTAGCCTTTAAAAATATTGTTGTTGTTGTTGTTGTTGTTTGCCGTCGAGTCGGCCCCGACTCATAGCGACCCCACCTTGGGTTTCCGAGGCAGTATCACTACGGAAGTAGGATTGCCCAACCTTCCTTCCGTTATGTAGACCTATATATAGGAGCTCTGGTAGCATAGTGCCTAAGGCACTTGACTGCTAACCAGAAGGCTGGCGGTTCAAACCACCAGCCACTCCTCGGAAGGAAGGTTGGGCAATCCTACTTCCGTAGTGATACTGCCTTGGAAACCCAAGGAGGGGTCGCTATGAGTCAGGCTGACTCGAAGGCAAATAACAACAACAACAACAACAACAGATCTATACATAACAAGGAAAGATGCTCAAAATGGGTAACTAAGCTCTGGTAGCATAGTGCCTAAGGCATTTGACTGCAAACCAGAAGCCTGGCGGTTCAAACCCACCAGCCACTCCTCGGAAGGAAGATAGGGCAATCTACTTCCGATAGGGCAATCTACTTCCGTAGTGATACTGCCTCGGAAATCCAAGGAGGAGTCACTATGAGTCACGTCAGACTCGTTGGCACATAACAATGAAAAAGCAGAGATATGTCAATGATTTTGGTACAAACTCCCCCCCCTATTGTGTGTGTGTGGTGTGTGTGTAAAAGTACATTTGTAAAAGGCCTTAAAAATATGCATACTAAATTAACTATAGACATCGGAGTGAGACTAGCAGTTGAAGAACATTTTTCACATTTCATCTAATAGTCCTTAAAATATTGTTTGGATTTTACACCAAGTTTGCATACCTGTAATTAAGTGAAAAATTAAACAATTAGTTCATATTAAAATGACATGAATTCCATAAGAAAATTACAAAATTGAAAAAATATTTATTTACTTTATCTTCAGATACATTGACATACTACTCTTCAAATGATCTGTAGTCTTCAGTAAAGGTGACTGCCGTTTTAAAGAAATTTAACTAACCAGTATTTCATGATAAAAATAACAAAAGTATAGGAAATCTTAAAAAAAAAAAAAAAAAGTAAACTTCACAGAACCAGAACACACTCAAAGCAATGTCAATACGGATGCAATTTATTTTTAATCCCAGAGAGGGAAGTCTCCAAACAGATTCTTCTTCCTCCTTGCAAAAAGACTCTTATCCCCTCCTCTCTTCCTCAACTTGGTCTGAGTGGCTTTAAACACACCATTTGGAATGTGCGCAAAATGAATACCAAACTGCAGTCTTAGGGAGGCCAAAAGTGAATGTGCATATATGCCCTAGCCATGCTTTGAGTTTACATAGCTAACAGAGAGAAGAAGCACTGATGGAACGGTGCTAATATCGGGAGAAAAAGGATAGTTGTGGTTCGTACAGGGTATCTGCGTACAAGAGTCTCGCTGACAACCAGGAAAAATGGAAATACACCCACCAGAGCCACGGTTACGGAAGGTTTTAGCGGGAGGGGGGCTGCAGGCCTGTGGCGTAAGATGGATAAGCTCTATGTGGGATTACTGGAAACGAGCAGATAAGGGGGCTGTGAAGAGTTAGTGAGGGACACACTCCTGTACAGTCGCAAATGTGGGGAAAGAGGCTACGATGCGGGGTCCTTGGCCAAAGCACCAAGGACAGCAGAAGAGGCAGCAGGAAACTGCAAGCGGCGGAGCCTCTCGACAGCAATCGTTGTCATCCTCCGGGGAGGCAGCCGGCGAACCTGCCACAGATACAAGTGCGGCCCCAGGTCCAGGCTGGGCAGGGCCCAGGAGGCGAAAAGGCCTCGCACAACCATCAACCCCACCCACCATGGCCGGCGCAGCGGACCAGGGACAGGCCCCACTCTTTCTGGAGGGAAGAAACCAACAAATTGAGGAGCTGAAGCTGCAGTTTCTTCGTCCCGACCCCCCGCACTCCCAACATCATAAGAGGACAGTTAAAAAAAAATTCCCTCACCGAATGTGCAGTGCTCCGGAGCGAGAACAGCGCTCGATCCTCCACCCGCCACCACCGCCTTCTTCTCCGCCTCCGACTCCTCCCCCGGAGAACGCGCAGGGGCAAGCAGCGGCAGCAGCAGCGGCGGCGGAAGCAGAGGCGGCCGAGGAGCGCCCCGCCCCTTGCTCCGGGACAAACTCGAAGAAGAAAACTCCGCCCCAGAACAACTCTGACCAATACATTCAAAGGACTGCTGGAGGAAAAATCTAGATCTCCAATTGAAAACTGAGGAGTGGGCTCACGTCAATGGTTGGGACGTGGCAGAAAAAGGGAAAAATACTTGGACTGTCTCTACGTCCAGCTTCCCCACCTCCTTCAGTAGGACGTCACCGATTGGACCAAGAACGGAAGGACGAAGGCCGACTCCGCCCCCATTAGAGGCCGCCCCCTTTCCCCGCAGTACTGCGTCGTTTGGGGGAGTGGGCGGGCACTGAGCTTGGGCTGGAACTGCACGGCCTTTTGTGGTTTGGGTAGGGTAAAGGGCGGGGTCTCAGAGAGCTGTGAACTAAGGGCAGCACTGGCGTAGCTAGACTTTTCAGAAATTACTACAGCAGCAACCAAAATGGAAGCAATGCAGTCGATCCTAATTCAACTGGAAATGTAACCTGTTTATGGTCTCCTGGCATAATGAAAGTTCATTCCGTTGCTGTTCATATATGTGTGGCAAAAGAAAAAATACCAGACAGAAGAAGGGTACATTTGTGTGCACTGCACAGTACCTACCCAATGCAGTCAATCCTTGCCCCTCTCCTCCCCATTTCTAATTATACAGGGACTGGGCGGGGTACAGGGAGGCCTTCCTGCTTTATAGACAAGGCTTGGTCAGAGCTTTCCAGATTGCATCTTGAGGGTGATCAGTTGTCAAGCTGGGAAGTAACAGCTCCCCTCACATGCAACCAAAATAAATATAACAGCTGTAGTCCCCGGATACCTAGTTTAATTTATACTCGGGTAACAATTATGTCAGTGATGCAATTTTTTTTTTCTGCACATGTCCCCTTTTCATCCCGAATATGCCTGCTTCTTTGGTTACAATCCCACTCGAGTCTTTTTTCATGACCCAGCCTTCCCTCCCCCAATGGCTCATGAATTAGAACCCCACTTATTGTGCTGTTCCCTGGCAACTGCAAAACCCTCTGCCAACGAACTAACTTTTAATGTTTTTGCTATTGATGGAAACTTACTATTCAACATTCACTTTAAAACCTAGATTATGAGAATTTGCTGGACACTTGTAATTCTCAGCCGGCTCTTGTATACATTTCCTTCCAGGGGATCTAGTTCCCACGTGACATTTCTCTTCCTTTACACATGTTCCTCTAGAAGTTGTGCCTTTCTTTGCGTCCAAGTCCTTCCCTCATTTAAAAGAGTATTGGTACTTTTTCTAATTTCCCCGTAGGACATTAACATTGGACACACCAACCTGTTGGAGCTCCTGTGTAGTGCATATGCTTAACCAGTCCACAAAGCTTGGCAGTTCAAACCCATCCAAAAGCAATTCAGAAAACAAGCCTGGCACTCTTCTTCCCAGGGGTCACAGCTTTAAAAACACTACGGAGTTCTCTACTCTGTACATATGAAGTCATGGAAAGTTGGAATCAGCAACTAATAACAACAGCCACCACCTGTTAGTGCAGTTTCCCAAATTTCCATCTCTCATGCTTTATTTGTGTATACTATCTGCTGTGATTATTATTTTTTCTTTAACTAAATGTATTTTCTTACACATTTTAAAGAAGGAAACTATAAAAGTACTGTGAATGGAAAATGAGCATCATGGTCCTAAATTGAAAGTAACTATAAGAAGAATAAACACAAGAAACAATGTTTTTAAATTATGGGCCTGCTAAAGGTTCTTGAAGTGCATTCTCTTTGTTAAAAGAGAACGTTACCAAGCATTAAACATATTAGACACAGCACTTAAATGACATTTTCATGATGATGCAATCAAAAAGATAGAAAAGTAGAAACAAAATCAGAATCAACTTTTCACTATGTGAGTTATTGTTTTTAATCTTGTATATATGTCTCAAATAAAGTCATTCAAGGCATCACACGTGATGTGTTATTTTTCGATAAACTGCTATGGAGGCTTATGAGCAAAGTATTCCATAATCAAGGATACCATATTATCATAGTATTTCCTGCACGTACATCTGCGTGCTTCTAAGAACCCTATTACCGCTCTGGTCTCAATTTTTCATTAAATATGGGGAAAGTACTAATGCCTACAAATGGAATTTTATAGAGATTAAACAATATAATCCATGTGTGATGGTTATGTTTGTATGTCAACTTGGCTAGGCCTGGTTGAGTGACTGGGCAGCTGGATGTAGTATTCCCCGTGATGAGACTGGTAATCAACTCCATGGTGGAATCTACTGGGAGCAGCTGCGTAGCTGCCTTTGGGTATGTGGTCTGCTTCCTGTATATAAGGAGAAGCTTTGAGAATGGTCTCTAGCTTTTGGCATGCTTGGACCACCCTGCATATAGCCATGTCTTTGTTGAGCAGCCTGCTATGCTCTGCTGACCTTGGGACTTACAGTGGACTTAAGTTAATGGCCTGCCATGTAGATTGGTAACATTGGGACTGTGCCTTTTTACTTGTCAACCTTGGGGCTTCTCAGCCTCAGCAGCCAGTGGCAGCTACATAAGTCAGGAGAAGCCTCCAGCTTGATATTTGATCCAGGGACTTGGAACTTGCCAGCCTCTATAATTGTATTAGCCATTTCCTTGAGATAAATCTCTCTATCTATCTCTATGTGTGTGTGTATATATGTGTACACACAGAGAGAAAGATTGAGAGTATATATATATTTCACTATTCCTTATCTAGAGAACCTAGCCTAAGACACTTGGTACCAAGAGTGGTTCTAGAGAAACAAAATCATAAAGATGGGATTTCTAAATTCATTCCCAAGTTTGATTAGTCATAAAGGCACTGATTATTCTGCCTCCATTAGTAAACAGGGTGCTGCTAGTCCATGGTATGAGGTGGCAATATTAATACACAAAAATTCACCACCAATAGATTGAGTATTGGTGGTAAGTCAGGCTCTGGGTGATCGTATGTTTGATACTTTACTGCAATTTTTTTAGAATGAGAACTATAAGGAAGCTGGTTGGTTGGTCTGCTAGACAAAGTGGTAAAAGAACAAGGTGAGTTCAGAGCTTTGCAATCACAGTTTAAGTGCCACATAAAAGACCTTACTTTGCACTTGTGCCCTGAAAGTAACAGATCTAATAGCCAAAAACCAAACCCAGAGTGGCTGGGTTACAACATCAATTGAATTTCCAATCTTAAGTGGTATCTGAAGTTAAAGAGAAGACATTGGGTTGGAAGAAATGGAATCCTGAACTTGAGATGCAGACATATGGGCAGATAATCAAGAAGATGGGGTCTTTGAGACCCTAAATTCCATTGAATCACTCCTGCCAGAAAAACCAGCCCTCTTTTCCCATCTGATGATGGCTGTGCCTATTGAGTCATTGTCTGAGATATCATCTGGGGTGGCGCCTGGGGTATTGCCTGAGGTAAACGCCTTACAACACATTGCTGAATGTTCCCAGGAACCACCCCCACCACACATTGTTGCTTCTGGACTTATACCTACACTTAAGTCCCAGAAAGCCTCAAAAGGTGAAGTATAAAGTGTGACCCATGAAGGGATATGCTACATTCCAAAAAAGTTGCCTAATTTTTCTAATATGTAGGAACAGAAACCTGGATAATGTGTGAAAATGGCACAATTAAGGATGTGGGATAATGGTGCAAGGAACATATGTAGGGTCAGTCTGAATTTATTGATTTGGGCCCATTTGTCTGTCAGTTTGTCTTACTATAGTGGCTTACATGTTTCTGTGAGGCTGTAGGCTATGCCATCGATATTTCAAATAACAGCAGGGTTACTCATGCCACGATGCCAGTTTTCAGCAGAGCTTCCAGACTAAGATGGGGAAAAGGATGGGCCATCCATTTCTGAAAGAATTGGCCACTGAAAACCTTATGAATAGCAGGGAAACACTGGTATGTCACTGGAAAATTTGATAAATAGCAGTGAAACATTGTTTGATATAGTGCCAGAAGACAAGGCCCTCAGTTTGGAAGACACTTAAAATATACCTAGGGAAGAGCTGTCTCCTCAAAGTAGAGTCAACCTTAGTGATATGGATGGAGTAAAGCTTACAGGACCTTCATTTGCTGATGAAGCACAACTTAAAATGTGAAGAAATTGCTCGGCGTACAGATTGAATAAGAATGGTGAAAGGAACAATCCTAATGTACACCCTTCCTGATTTTAAACCATGCAGTATCCCCTTGTTCTGTTTGAACAACAGCCTAAGTACAGGTTCCTCATTAGCACAATTAGGTGTCCTGGAATTCTCACTCTTCACAATGTTATCCATAATTTGTTATGATCTACACAGTCAAATGTTATGGCATAAAACATATGTCAATAAAACATAAATAAACAACTTTCTGCTATTCCTTGCTTTCATTGAAGATCCATCTGACATCAGCAATGATATCCCTCATTCCATGTCCTCTTCTGAATCCAGCTTACATTTCTGGAAGTTCCCTGTCAATATACTGCTGAAACCATTTTTAAAGTATCTGCAGTAAGATTTTACTTGCATGTGATATTAATAATATAGTTCGATAATTTCCACATTCTGTGGGATCACCTTTCTTTGGAATGGGCAAAAATGTCGTTCTCTTCAAGTCAGTTGGCCAGGTAGCTGTCTTCCAAATTCCTTGGCATAAATGAATAAGTGCTTCTAGTGCTACATCAGTTTGTTGAAACATCTCAGTGGATATTCTGTCAATTCCTGGAACCTTGTTCTTCGTCAATTCCTTCAATGCAACTTGGACTTTTCCCTTCAATACCATTGCTTCTTGATCATATGCTACCTCCTGAAATAGTTACACATTGCTCAATTCATTTTGATACAGTGACTGTGTATACCTTCCATCTTCTTTTGACACTTCCTGCATCGTTCAATATTTTTCCCACAGAATCCTTCAATATTGCCATTTGAGCCTTGAGTTTTTCTTCAGTTCTTTCAGCTTGAGAAATGTTGAGTATATTCTTCCTTTTTGGGTTTCTAATTCCAAGTCATTGCACATTTGTTATAATACTTTACTTTGTCTTCTCGAGCTGCCCTTTGAAATCTTCTGTTCATATCTTTTATTTCAGCATTTCTTCCATTCATTTTAGCCACTCTATATTCAAGATCAAGTTTCAGAGTCTCTTCTGACATCCATTTTGGTCTTTTCTTTCTTTCCTATCTTTTTAATGATCTTTTTCTTTCTTCATGTATGATGTTCTTGATGTCATCTCACAACTTGTCTGGTCTTCAATCATTGGTGTTCAATGTGTCAAATCTATTCTTCAGTTGGTCTCTAAATTCAGGGATATAATCTAGGTCATATTTTGGCTCTCACAGACTTATTTTCATTTCCTCTAGCTTCAACTTGAACTTGCACATGAGCAATTGATTATCCTGGCTTTGTTTTGATTGGTAATACTGAGCTTCTCCATAGCCTCTTTCTACAGATGTACTCATTTGATTTCTGTGTATTCCATGTGATGAGGTCCACATGTATAGCTGCCATTTATGTTGTTAAAAAAAAAAAAAAAGGTATTTACAATGAATGAATTGTTGGTCTTGCAAAATTCTATCATGGATCTCTACCATCATTTCTATCATCAATGTCATATTTTCCAACTACCAGTGATTCTTTCACATTCCAATCACCAGTAATTATAAATACATCTTGATTGCATGTTTGGTGAATTTAAGATTGCAGAAGTTGGTAATAATCTTTAATTTCTTCATCTTTGGCTTTAGTAGTTGGTGTGTAAGTTTGAATAATGGTAGTGGTAACTAGTCTTCCTTGCAGGTATATGGATATTATCCCGTCACTTACAATATTGTACTGCAGGACAGATTTTTTAATCCATTTTATTGAAATATAATTTATGTACAGTGAAATGCACAAAACTTAAGTTTCCTTCCATATATAAACCTTTCCTTGACTTTTTACAATAATGAACTAATACTATATTTGTCCTTCTGTGATTCAGTTGTTTCACTCAGCATAATGTCCTCCAGGTTCATCCATGTTATACAGTATTTGGCAGATTCTACATTATTCTTCAGTGTTGCATAGTATTTCTAGGACAGATCTTAAGATGTTCTTTTTGAAGGTGAATGCATTCCATTCCTCTTCAATTTATCATTCCTGGCATAGCAGATCATATGATTGTCTGATTCAAAATGGCCAGTACAAGTCCATTTCAGCTCACTAATTAATATGTAGGATATAGATATTTATGCATTCCATTTAATTTTTTACAACTTCCAATTTACCTATAATCATACTTTGTACATTCCATGTTCCAATTATTAACGAATCTTTGCAGTTTTTTCTTCCCATTTTGAGTCATGCAAATAAAGGTCTTCAAAAACGGCAAGGAGGCCACATGTTCTGACCTCATCTAATCTCACAAGTGGAAGACAGCAGTAACCCAAGGCCTATTACTGCAAGGCCAAACATGCTGCCTCCCTCCAGCCCTTTCACCAACTGTTCCTCCCAAAGCACACACCACCTCTCTCCTGGGTTCAATAATTCACTGCAGTGGCCACACAGAGATCACAGATTACAGGGTTTATTAGGGAAGCACCAGGCTACAACTCAAGTTCAGGAAGAACGCTCAGTCTCTCTCCCAGCCCACCATCCCTCAGCCAAGAGTCTCTCACAGTCTCTTTCCCAGCAATGCTGGTCCCTCGGTGTCTCACTCAGCAATGCTTGTCTCTTGCGTCTCTTTGCCAGCAACGTGTGTCTCAGGAGCCCATGTCTCTTTCAGCAGCACATCTTCTTCAACCAGCAGTCAGAGAGAGTTCTGCCTCCAGGAGGTCTCCTTTAGAGCCCGCAGGGTGGTCAAACTAGCCAATTATAGCATCAGAACTCTAAGCACCTGAGAGAGAGTGGGCACCTCCCAGAACATTGTTTTGTGCCACTCCCAACAGAAATACTCCAGGTGGACACCTTCAGCAATCAGGAGCTCCTCAGTTGCTCATAGCAAATTCCACCTTGGAGTTTACAAAGACTTATGGGTAGAAAAGCCACACAAAGTAATTTACTACACTGCAAGGTCCTAAAAACTTTACTCCATCCACATCATTCAGGTCGACTCTACTCTGGGAAGACAACTCTTCCCCAGTCGTATTTTGAGTGTCTTCTGACTTGAGGGGCTAATCTTCAGGCAGTATAACAGACAATGTTTCAGGGTTATTCAAAAGGTTTTCCAGTAAAATAACAGACAGTATTTCACTGCTATTCATAAAGTTTTCAGTGGTGATTTTTTTTTTTTTCAGAAGTGGATGGTCCTGTCCTTCTTCTCTGTCTGTCTTCATCTGGAAGCTCCGCTGAAACTTGTCCACTATGGGTGATCCTGCAAGTATTTGAAATACTGGTGGCATAGCTTCTAGCCTCACAGCAACACACAAGCCACCACAGTATGATGAACTAACAGACGAGTGCCGGAGACCTGCTTTGGTATAATGTAAAAGAAGGTATCCAAAGGTTTAGGGAAATTGGCATGTTAGAATGAATTTATCAGCTTAGACCACTTGGAGTACCCAGAGGACACATTTTTACCACTACCATGAGGAATTAATTTGTAAAGGGAGTCCCTGAATCTTTGAAGACTGCTACGATTGCTATTTCATATAAGTCAGATTTGACTTACACAGTGACTCCAATTTCAGCTGCTGTTCTAGATGTGGTTTCATTGCTAGAGCAAATTAATACATCTCCTGATATCTAGCTATTGATATGGTAAATGCCTTTTTCTCAGTTCTGGTTTTGAATTAAAGGATCATCAGAAACAGTTTGCCTTTAGCTGGCAAGGCTAGCAGTAAACTATCACCATCTTACTTTAGGGATATATCAACTCTCCAGAGCTAGGTCAAAATTTAGTCCACAGGACCTAGGCTTCCTTTCCCTTTCACAGGACATCACACTGATCCATTACATTGATGATCATTATGCTGCTCAGACCTAGTAAGGAAGAAATATCAATGACTCTAGACTAATTGATTAGACACATGTGTGCTAGAGGGTAGGAAATTAACCTGACAAAAATTGGGCACCTTCCACCTTGATGAGATTTCTAGGGGTCCAGTGGTATGGGGACCTCAGAAGCAGCAGGATATCCAGGTAAAAAGGGGTGAGAGACAAGGCTAGGCCACAAGCCCTCTCGAACCAGGAAAGGGAGGGACCAGGAGCAGCCAAGGACCACAGAGTGGCAGGTTTCAGATAGGAATTAGGTAAGAGAAGGGTGCAGAGGTTTCCAACATCTAAGGGAGACAAACTTGTCTCTCACTTTGTCATCCTGTGAGGCTTGTACGTTGATGTGAGGATTGAGGCTGTGTCACTGGTGTTTCAGGCACCAGCAGAGTTGGACATGGTGCACAGATTTTAATGCAGCTTACAGACTAAGAGAGACTAGGAAGAAGGAGAAGGCCATCCAATTCTCAAAAATTGGTCAGGGAAAACCTTATGAATAGCAGAGAAACACTGTCTGATACATTACTGGGCAACTTTATGAATAGCTCGGAAATATTTTCCAACACGGTGCAGGAAGATGAGCCCCTTGAGTCAGAAGGCACTCAATATAGTACTGGGAAAGAGCTGCTTCATCAGAGTGGAACCAACCTGTGGTAGTTATATTTGTTTGTCAACTTGGTGAGGCCTGGTTGAGTGGCTTGGAAGCTGGTAGTAGTTATTCCCCATGATGAGACTAGCACTCAACTCCGTGGTGGGACCTACCACAGTAGCTGGGTAGCTGCCTTTGGGATGTGGTCTGCTTCCTGTATATAAGGAGAAGCCTTGGGAATGGTCTCTAGCCTATGTCACACTTGAACCCGGCATGCAGCCGTGCCATTGTTCAGCAGCCTGCTATGCTCTGCTGACCTTGGGACTTACAATGAACTTAAGTTAATGGCCTGCCATCTGGTTGGGTAACATTGGGACTGTGGCTTTATACTTGTCAAACTTGAGGCCTCTCAGCCTCAGCAGCCAGCAGCTCTATGAGTGAAGAAACACCTCTAGCTCCAGTGGGCCAGGGGCAGGAGGCAGAGCTGGACCCCAAGGTTGAGGAGCTTTCACCCAGCCCCTAGAGCCTGGCACCTTGAACTTGTACATAAAGCCTCCAAATTGTAAGAATAAACTCCTATTTGTTAAGACCATCCCATTTGTGGTATATTTCTTCTCAGAGCATCACTAGGTAACCAGAACACAACCTTAATGATATGGATAAAGTAAGCCTCTCAAGGCATCCATGTGCTGATGTGGCATGACTCAAATTGAGGAGAAATAGCTGCAAACATCCATTAATAATCAGAACATGGAATGTATGATGTATGAATCTAGGAAAATTGGAAGTTGTCAAAAAAGAAATGGAACCCATAAAGATTGATATCCTAGGCATTAGTGACCTGAAATGGACCAGTTTTGGCCATTTTGAATCAGACAACCATATGATCTACTATGCCGGGAATGACAAATTGAAGAGGAATGGTGTGGCATTCATCATCACAAAAGATGTTTCAAGATCTGTCCTGAAGTACAATGCTGTCAGTGATAGGATAATATCCATACATCTACAAGGAAGACCAGTTAATAAGACTATTATTCAAATTTATGCACCAACCACCACAGCCAAAGATAAGGAAATTGAAGATTTTTATCAACTTCTACAGTTTGAAATTGACCGAACATGCAATTAAGATGTGTTGTTTGTCACTGGTGATTGGAATGCAAAAGTTGGGAACAAAGAAGAATCACTGATAGTTGGAAAATTTGGCCTTGGTGACAGAAATAATGCTGGGGATCACATGATAGAATTTTGCAAGAACAACGACTTATTCATTGCAAACACCTTTCTTCAAAAACACTAACGGCAGTTATACACATGGACTTTGCCAGACGGAGTACACAGGAATCAGATTGACTACATCTGTGGCAAGAGACAATGGAAAAGCTCAATATCTTTAGCCAAAACCAGGACAGGAGCTGATTGTGGAACAGACCATCAACTGCTCATATGCAAGTTCAACTTGAAGTTGAAGACAATTAAAACAAGTCCACGAGACCCAAAATATGATCTTGAATATATCCCTCCTGAATTTAGAGACCATCTAAAAAATAGATTTGATGCATTGAACACCAGTGACCACAAACCAAAAGAATTATGGGATGACATCAAGAACATCATCCATGAAGAAAGCAAGAGGTCACTAAAAAGACAAGAAAAGGAGAAAAGACCAAAATGGATGACAGAAGAGACTCTGAGACTTGCCCTTGAGTGGAGAGTAGCTAAAGCAAATGGAAGAAATGACAAGACGAAAGAGCTGAACCAAAGATTTCAAAGAGCAGCTCGAGAAGACAAAGCCAATTACTATAATGAAATGTGCAGAGACTCGGAGTTAGAAAGCCAAAAGGGAAGAACATGCTCGGCATTTCTCAAGCTGAAAGAACTGTGGAAAGAATTTAAGCTTTGAGTTGCAATATTGAAAGATTCTTTGGGCAAAATATTGAATGATGCAGGAAACATCAAAAGAAGATGGAAAAAATACACAGAGTCACTGTACCAAAAGAACTGGTCAATCTTTATCCATTTCAGGAGGTGGCATATGATCTAGAACCAATGGTATTGAAGGAGGAAGTCAAAGCTGCACTGAAGAAATTGGCGAAGAACAAGCCTCCAGGAATTGATGGAATACCCACTGAGATATTTCAACAAATGATGCCCCACTGGAGGCACTCACTCAGTTGGGCCAAGAGATTTGGAAGACAGCTACCTGGCCAACTGACTGGAAGGGATCCATATTTGTACCCATTCCAAAGAAAGGTGATCCCACAGAATGTGAAAATTGTTGAACAATATCATTAATATTGCATGCAAGTAAGAACTTCCTGAAGATAATTCAAAAACGGTTGCAGCAGTATATTGACAGAGTACTTCCAGAGGTGCAAACTGGATTCAGAAGAGGACGTGGAACAAGGAATATCATAGCTGCTGTCAGATGGATCTTGGCTCAAGGCAAAGAATACCAGAAAGATGTTTACTTGT
>NW_006921937.1:2727179-2733079 GCF_000298275.1 Orycteropus afer afer
AAATACAAGAAAGAAAGAAAAGACCAAAATGGATGTCAGAAGAGACTCTGAAACTTGCCCTTGAGGGGAGAGTAGCTAAAGCAAATGGAAGAAATGACAAGATAAAAGAGCTGAAAAGAAGATTTCAAAGAGCAGCTCAAGCAGACAAAGCCAATTACTATAATGAAATGTGTAAAGACTTGAAGTTAAAAAACCAAAAGGGAAAAACATGCTCAGCTTTTCTCACGTTGAAAGAACTGAGGAAAAAATTTAAGCCTCGAGGTGCAATACTGAAAGACTCTATGGGCAAAATGTTGAATGATGCAGGAAGCATTGAAAGAAGATAGAAGGAATACACAAAGTTACTGTACCACAAAGAACTGGTCAATCTTCATCCATTTCAGGAGGTGGCATGTGTTCAAGAACCAATGGTATTGAAGGAAGAAGTTGAAGCTGCACTGAAAGAATTGGTGAAGAACAAGGCTCCAGGAACTGATAGAATACCCATGGAGATGTTTCAACGTACTGATGCCCCACTGTAGGCACTCATTCAGTTATAACAAGAGATTTGGAAAACAGTTACCTGGCCAACTGACTGCAAGAGATCCGTATTTGTACCCATTCCACAGAAAGGTCATCTCACAAAATGTGGAAATTAGTGAACAATATCATTAATGTCACATGCAAGTAAAATCTTCCTGAAGATAATTAAAAAATGCTTGCAGCAGTATATTGACAGACAACTTCCAGAAATACAGCTGGTTTCAGAAGAGGACGTGGAAAATGAGAGATATCATTGCTAATGTCAGATTGATGTTGACTCAAAGCAAAGAATAACAGAAAGATGTTTTATTGGCTATCCAAAAGCATCGATTGTGTGGATCATAACAAATTATGGATAACATTGAGAAGAATGGGAATTCCAGAACACTTAAATGTACTCATAAGGAACCTGTACATAGACCAGGAGGCTGTCATTCAAACAGAAAAATGGAACACTGCATGGTTTAAAATAAAAAAGGAAGTGTGTCAGGGTTGTATCCTTTCACCATACTTATTCAATCTGTATGGTAAGCAAATAACCCAAGAAGCTGGACTACATGAAGAAAAGCATGGCATCAGGATTAGAGGAAGACTCATTAACAACCTGCAATATGCAGATGACACAACTTTGCTTGCTGAAAGTGAGGATGACTTGAAGCACTTACTGATGAAGATTGAAGAATACAGTCTGTAGTATGGATTACATCTCAATATAAAGAAAACAAAAATCTTCACAACTGGACCTATAAGCAGATTATGATAAATGTAGAAAAGATTGAAATTGTCAAAGGCTTCACATTGCTTGGTTCTACAATTGATGACAATGGAACCAGCAGTCAGGACATCAGACACCGTACAGCACTAGGCAAATCAGTTGGAAAGGACCTCTTTCAAGTGCTGAAGAGCGAAGATGTCTCCTTGAGGACTAAGGTGCGCCTGACACAAGCCATGGTATTTTTAATCACCTCATATGCATGTGAGAGCTGGATAATGAATAAGGAGGGTGAAAGAAGAGTTGATGCTTTTGAGCTGTGGTGTTGGTGAAGAATGCTGAAAGTACTGAGGACTGCTAAAAGAACTAACAGGTCTGTCCTGGAGGAAGTGCAGCTAGAATGCTCCCCGGAGGTGAGAATGGCCAGACTTCATCTCACCTACTTTGGTCATGTTGTCAGAAAGGACCATTCCCTGGAGAATGATGTCATGCTTGGTAAGGTGGAGGGTTGACAAAAGAGGGCAAGGCCCTCAACGAGATGGATTGACACAGTGGCAGCAGCAATGGGCTCAAGTATAGCAAGAATCACGGAGCTGGCGCAGGACCAGGCAGTGTTTTGTTCTGCTGTGCATAGGGTCGCTATGAGTTGGAGACGACTTGACAGCAGCTAACAACAACAGTGGTATGGGGCATGTCAAGATATTCCTACTAAAGTGAAGTATGGATTGGGCAATCTACTTCCGTAGTGACACTGCCTCATAAACCCAAGGAGGGGTTGCTATGAGTCAGGTCTGACTCGATGGCACATAACAACAACAACAACATGGATATTCCCAGTTCCAGAATGTATCATTGTAATAGACACTCTCAGCAAGTGGCAGAACCCTCACTTTGGGTCCCTGAGATGTGTAGGAAGGGCTACCATGGTAGGAAAAGCCAAGTAGAAGCTCTGCAACAGGTTCAGGCTGCCATGCAAGCCACTCTGCCTCTTGACCATATGATCTGGTTGATCCAATGGTGCTCGAAGTATCCATCAGTGCAAGACAGAGATGCTGTTTGGAGTCTATGGCAAGCCCTTATTGGTGAATCACAGTGCAGCCTCTTAGGATTTTGGAGCAAAGCCCTGACATCCTCTGAAAATATCTACTCTTCTTTTGAGAAACAGCTTTTTTCTTGCTATCAGGTCTTAGTAGAGACAATCTGAGCTGCCCAGCATGAACTAGCTATTGTCTGATGCACAGCCATAAAGTTGGAGTTGCACACAGCACTCCGTCATTAAATAGAAGTATGTAAGAGATCAGGGTTGAGCCGGACCTGAAGGCACAAGTAAGTTGCATGAGGAAGTGGCCCACATGCCTATGGTCTTCATTCTAGTCACATTACCTTCCCTCTCCCAGTCTGCACCTATGGACTCGTGGGGAGTTCCTCATGATCAGATGACTGTGGAAAAGAAATCACATGCCTGGTTTACAGATGGTTCTGTGTGATATGCAGGCACCACTCATATATATATCATATATATATATATGTATATATGCAACACTGTAGCCCCTTTCTGAGACCTGAATGGGCGGAACTTCAATCAGTTCATCTGATTGTTCACTTTGCTTGGAAGGAGAGATGGCCAGATGTGAGATATTATACCAATTCATGGGCTGTGGCCAATGGTTTGGTTGGATGGTCAGGGACTTGGAAAGAACATGATAGGAAGAATTGGTGATAAAGAGATATGATGAAAAGGTATGTGGATAGACCTCTCTGAATGGGCGAAAGAAGTGAGGATATTTGTGTCTCATGTGAATAATCACCAAAGGGTGACCTTGGCACAGGAGGATTTTAACAATCGAGTCAATAGGATGACAAGTTCTGTGGAAACCAGTCATCATCTTTCCCCAGACACTCCTGTCATCACCCAATCAGCTCATGAATAAAGTGGCTAAGGTGGCAGAGATAGAAGTTATCCATGGGCTCAGCAATGTAGACTTCCACTTATCAAGCCTGACTTGGCTACAGCCACTGCTGAGTGCCCAATCTGCCAGCAACAGAGACCAACACTGAGTCCACAATATGGAACCATTCCTTGGGGCAATCACCCAGCAACCTGGTGACAGGTTGATTACATGAGACCACTTCCATCATGGAAAGGTCAGTGTTGCATTCTTACTGGATTAGACACTTGTTCTGTATACATATTTGCTTTCCCTGCACACAATGCTTCTCCCAAAACTATTATCTGTCGACTTACAGAATGCCTTATTCACCATCATGCTATCCTACATAGCATTGCCTTGGATCAAGGAACTCATTTCACAGCAAATAGAGAGTGACAAGGGGCCCATCCTCATGGAATTCACTGGTCCTACGTCATCCTGAAGCTGCTGCCTTGATAGAACAATGGAATGGTTATCTAAAGACACAATTATGGCACCAGGTAGGTGGCAATATGATGCAGGTTTGGGGCAGTCTTCTCCAGGAGGATGTATGTGCTCTAAACCAGTGTCCAATATATGGTGCTCTTTCCCCAGTAACCAGGATTCACAGGTCTAGGAATCAAGGGGTAGAAATGAGAGTAGCATTCCTAACTATTACCCCTAGTAACCCACTGACAAAATTTTTGCTTCCTGTCCTTATATCCCTCTGCTTTGTGGGTCAGGAGGTCTTAGTCCTAAAGGGAGGAATATTCCCATCTGGAGATACAATACAGATTTCATCGAAGTGAAAGTTAAGAATGCCACCCAGCCATTTTGTACTCTTCATGCCTCTGGATCAATGGCAAAGAAGGGAGTTACTGTGTTGTCTGATGTAATTGATCTTGATTACCAAGGGGAAATAAAATTGATATTACATAATGGAGGTAAAGAAGAGTATGGCTGGAATGTGGAGATTCCTTAGTACCTCTGTAAGTACTAATGTTCTGTGATTACAGTCAATGGACAACTACAGTAATCCAGTTCTGATATGACTACTAATGGCCAAGACCCTCAGGAATGAAAGTTTGGGTCACCTTGCCAGGAAAAGAATCATGAGCAGCTGATGTGCTTTCCAAGGGCAAAGGGAATATGGAGGTGTTGGAAGAAGATAGTTTTAAATACCAGCTATGACCATGTGAGCAGTTGCAGAAATGAGGACTATGATTGTTGAATTTTTCTTCTTTGTTTGTGTGCATCAAATATTCTTTTTCTTCAGTTATAAAATATAAGATGTAAATGGGGCTAAAGCATTTTCGGTTGTATATGTTAGTTGCATCACTTTAGTGCAAGTATGACTTTATAAAGTATGTTTTTACTTAGAGATTATGTATGGATTAAGGATATGTGCACAGGTGCCAAGCTGATAAGGGATGGACTGTGATAGTTAAGGTTGTGTGTCAGCTACGATTCTAAGTGGTTTAGCAGCTATGAAGTTATCATCCATGATGAGACCTGATATAATGTAATCACTTCCATGAAGAGAGATTCTCTGAGCAGCCAGCCAGTCAGTTGAAAGGGAATTTTCTTTAGGGTGTGGCTTGCTTCCCATATATGTGTGAAAGCTCTAGGGAAAGTCTCTGGCTTTTTGCTCAGGATCCTGTGTTTGGCTTGTCATAATCTGAATTTGAACCAGTGGTCTGCCATATTGCCTACCCATCTTGGGATTGTTGCCTTTGCAACCTGTGGACCAACAGCCTGCCATTTTTGGATTCATCAGCCTCTGAATTCAGTTATCTTCTGTATTGCCTGCTGATCTTGGGTTCATCAACCCTACAGCTATGTCAGTTAGGAGAAGCCTCCATTTTGACATTTGACTCATGGACTTGGGACTTGCCAGCCTCTACAACTGTGTGAGATATTTACTTCATGAGATAAAACTTTGTCTCTCTATATATACATAGATCCATAGATATATCAAAGGAGCTCTAGTGGCATAGTGCCTAAGGCATTTGACTACTAACCAGAAGGTTGATGGTTCAAACCCACCAGCCACTCTGCAGAAGGAAGACTGGGCAATCTATTTCCATAAATATTTACTACCTTGAAAACCCAAAGAGGGTTTCTGTGAGTTGGAATCAATTTGATGGTAGTGAGTTTGTTTTTTTCTTTTTTTTGATAGATATATCTATATATAGATCTATATCTTTATCTATCTATCTATCTATCTATCTATCTATCTATCTATCTATCTATCTATCTATAAGCTTCAATGGTTTTGCTTCTCTAGAAAACCCAGCCTAAGACAGACAATTCTTCTTTGGTCACTGTCCAGTGTTCGCATGAATATGAAGCAATTGAAAATACCATGGCTTGGGTCAGGTGCACCTTAGTTCTCAAGGTGACATCTTTGCTTCCTAACACTTTAAAAGGTCTATTGCAGCAGATTTGCTCAGTGTGGTCAAGTGATTTCTTGACTGCAGCTTCGGTGGTGGATCCAAATAAAATGAAATCCTTGACAAGTTCAATCTTTTCTCCATTTATCATGATATTCCTTATTGGTTCAGTTGTGAGGATTTCTGTTTTCATCATGTTAGGGTGTAATCCTCACTGAAGGCTCTTGTTGTTGCTGTTGTTGTTAAGTGCCGTCGAGTCGTTTCCGACCCATAGCGACCCCATGCACAGCAGAACGAAACACTGCCCGATCCTGTGCCAGCCCCACAATCCCTGCTATACTTGAGCCCATCATCGCAGCCACC
>NW_006921937.1:2736577-2739722 GCF_000298275.1 Orycteropus afer afer
GAAAGTGTTCAGTGCAGATCAGTGAGTAAGCACCAGCCCGCCCGTGCTTACCTTGCTGAAGGCTGTAGCCTTAGATATTCATCAGTGCTTCAAGTCATCTTCACTTTGAACAAGCAAGATAGTGTAATCTGCATATCATGGGTTGTTAATGAGTCCTCCTCCAATCCTGATGCCATGTTCTTTTTCATGTATTCCAGTTTTTTAGATTATTTTCTCTGCATACAGATTGAATAAGTATGGTGAAAGGATACAACCCCTACACACACTTTTCATGAATTTAAACCATTCACTATCTTCTTGTTCTGTTCAAATGACTGCCACTCCATCTTTGCATAGGTTATTTATTAGCACAATTAAGTATTCTGGAATTCCAATTATTTGCAAGCTATCCATAATTTGTTATTATCCATACAGTTGAGTGCCTTTGCATAGTTGATAAAGCAGAGGAAGAGATCTTTCTGCTATTCTCTGCTTTCAACCATGATGCATCTGACATTAACAATGTTATTTCTTGTTCCATATCCTCTTCTGAATCCTTCTTGAATTTGGTAGTTCCCTGTCTATGTATTATTGCCACTGTTTTTGAATTATCTTCAGTAAAATTTAATGTATGATATTAATGATATTATTCAATAATTTTTGTAGTCTTTTGGATCACCATCCTTTGGAATGGGCACAAATATGGACCTCTTCCAGTTGGTTGGCCAGGTAGCTATCTTCCAAATTTCTTGGCATAGACAAGTGAGCACCTCCAGCATTACATCTGTTTGTTGAAACATCTCAATTGGCATTCTGTCAATTCCTGGAGCCTTGTTTTTCACCTTCAGCACAGCTTGGACTTCTTTCAGTATAGTGGTTCTTGATCATTTTCTACCCCATGAAATAGTTGAATGTTTTTGTTCAGTGGCTTTGTGTATTCCTTCCACCTTCTATTTTTTTTTTTTTTTTAATTTTTTATTGTGATTTGGGTGCAAATTTACAAAGCAGATTCATTTTACTCTCAACAGCTCATGCACATCTGGTTTCACATCACGGATTACAATTCCAACAATAAAAAGCTCTTCTCTGCTCTCCTCCCTGTGACTACCCCTTCCTTGTGTCCTTCTTATCTATGCATTCCTGTCTGTTCAGGCTTCCCTCTATGCAAATGCTGCCGTTCTGATCTCTCATGGTTGACTGATCAAAGGTGTGCATCTCCCTAGGGTAGGTGGGTGCATCTCCTTGGGGTAATGTTCTGCTTGTGGTCCTTTCTACTGTTGGCTGATAGCTAATCCACATGAGTCCAGTTCCAAGACCAAAGGATAACCTGAGGCCATGGTCTCGGGTGTTCTACCAGTCTCTATACAACAAGTAATTCTGGTCATTTCTTTTTTTTTTTTTTTTTTTTTTATTTTGTTCCACATTTTTCCTCCCACTCTATCCAAGATCTTCAATTTTGATCCTTTATCAAGTGGTTGATATTGGGCCAGTTACCACCTAGTTCTTCTGGTCTCAGGGTCATGAAGGCTGAGGTTCCCATGGTCCATTAGACCCTTGGACTAATTGGACAAAGTCCATATGACTTTGTTTTTTTTCCTCTTCTTTGCTCCAGATGAGGGGAGACTGATAGTCACATCTTAGATGTCTGCTCAAAAGCTTTTAAGACCTTAGTCACTACTCACCAAAGTAGGATATAGAACAAGACTTTTATGCTCTATGTTGTGCCAATTGAGCTTGATGAGGACACTGAGCCCACAGGCCTGGTGACTCACTCCTTCAAGGTGCTTAGTTGTCACTGAGAAGTTACTCCCTACTCCAAGCTTGCTCTCTATTAGTTCTATACTGTCTATGGTTATTTTTGTAACACAAATACACATGTAAGAATATCATCAGCCAAATCCATTTGTGGTCATGGGTATATTTCTGTTTGCCTACCCATATCTGATCTCCCCCGTCCATGCATTTACCTGTAGCCTAGTGTTTGTTGTTACTGGTAATGAAGTACTGTGTATGTAATAGTATTTGCCTCTGTTGTCTACATCATTTGTGCACTTTTCTGGTGCTCTCCTTTTCCCTATTATTATTGTGCTGGTCACATATTTTTGCCTTTCCCTTCACCTGGTAGCCTAGTGCCTGAGGCACTTGACTGCTAACCAGAAGACTGGTGATTCAAACCCACCAGCCACTCCTCGGAAGGAAGCTTGGGCAATCTACTTCCATAGTGATACCACCTGAAAACCCAAGGAAGGGTAGTTATGAGTCAGGTCCTATTCGATGGCACATAACAACAACAACATTCCCTTCACCCAAATCAACACATGACTCTTAACTAATCAGAAATTTTCCCTCCTCTTCCTTCCCATCCCTGGTAACAAACAAAGTAAATTTCCTTCCCTGCATAAACCTTTCTTTGACTTTTTATAATAATGGACTCATACAATATTTGTCATTCTGTGATTGACTTATTTCACTCAGCATAACATCTTCCAAGTTCATCCATGTTATGAGGTGATTCACAGATTCTTCATTATTATTTAATGTTAGTTCCATAGTGTTCCATTGTGTGAGTGTACCACAGTTTGGTTATCCATTCATTTGTTGATAGGCACTTAGGTTGTTTCCATCTCTTTGCTGTAGTGAATAATGCTGCAATGGACATGGGTGTGCATATATCCAGTTGTGTCCTGGATCTCACATCTTTAGAATATATTCCTGGTAGTGAAATTATGGATCAGATGGTATTTCTATTCCCAGTTTTTTAAGGAAATGCCATACCACTGTACACAGTGGCTATACTATTTTAAAGTCCCACCAGCAATGTATGAGAGTTCCAGTCTCTCCACATCCTCACTAACATTTGTTATTTTCTGTCTTGTTGAACTTAACTGTTATTGCTGGGGGAGATGATATCTCGGTTTTTTTTCTTTTTAAGATTGTATTTATTTATTTTAATTTTTGCAGTGTTCCCTCTCATTGTTGTTTTGATTTGCATCTCTCTAATGGTAAATGATAGTGAGCATTTCCTCATGTGTTTGTTCCTTCCACTTTCTTTTCATGTTTCCTTGCATCATTCAATATTTTACCCATTGTTGTTGTTGTTGTTATGTGCCGTCGAGTCAGCCCCGACTCATAGCGACCCCTCCTTGGGTTTCCGAGGCAGTATCAC
>NW_006921937.1:2739822-2743231 GCF_000298275.1 Orycteropus afer afer
TTAGCAGTCAAGTGCCTTAGGCACTATGCTACCAGAGCTCCCCATAGAATCCTTCAATATTACAACTCAAGGCTTGAATTTTTTCTTCATTTCTTTCAGCTTGAGGAATGTCAAGCATGTTCTTCTCTTTTGGTTTTCTAACTCCAGGTCTTTGCACAATCACTTCATATGCATACAAAAGCTAAACAATTAATAAGGAAGACTGAAGAAAATCGATACTTTTGATTTATGGTGTTGGTGAAGAATATTGAATATATCATGGATGCCAGATGAATGACAAATTTATCTTGGAAAAAGTACAGCCAGAATGCTCCTTAAAATTGAGGATGACAAGACTTCATCTTATATACTTTGGACATGTTGACAAGAAGGACTAGTCCCTGGAGAAGAACATCATGCTTGGTAAAGTAGAAGGATAGCAAAAAATATGAAGACCCTTAACAAAGTGGACTGATAATATTGGCTACAACAATGGGTTCAAGCACAGCAACAATTTCAAAGATTGCATAGGCCTGGCAGTGTTTTGTTCTGTTGTGCATGGGGTCTCTGTTAGTCAGAAATGATTCAGTGTCACCTAAGAACACCACAAAAATGCTACCAACCAAAAGGACGGAGGTTTGAACCCACCTAGAGGCACTTCAAAAGAAAGGCCTGGTAACCTGATTTCAAAAGGTCACAGTCCTGAAAATCCTATAGCGTGTAGTCAGAATCAACCTGTGCTCAGCTCTTTAGCTTCTCAGTTGCTGTTTCTCTTGGGTTTCTTAGTCTTGCCCTTTGCACACATCATTTAGGAATCAGCCAACAACTTGAGGGGCATTCATATGAAAATTCTGAGTTTCCTTCTTTGCAGTTCCCTCCTTATGTTTTCCCCCTTGGGTTCAGTCATTTTGGCAACTTTGTATTCTGACATCTGTCTCCTTGTACTAAGACTGTCTCTTTGTGCTGAGCTCTATTTTATGGCAGCACAGTTTGGAAAATGCTATCAGAGGAAAAGTCAGGATAAATGTGGAGCTTATATGCTCCCCTCCTGTGAAGGATTTTAAGTCCCTAAATTCTACCTGCATTGCTAACTCTTCAATGCCCTCAAATATTTGTATTATAATATTGTATTAGCTCATTATTGTAAAAAGGCAAGGAAAGGTTTATATATGGAAGGAAACTTTCTTTGTTGGTTACCAGGAGTGGGTGGGGAGGGGAGGGAACACGGCAAAAACAAAAAATAAATAAATGAAATTTGTGTTATGGATTTTTCCAGTCTTTTAGTTGTTTTTAGTGGAAAGGCTAGTTTTACAGAAGATCAGTTATAGTTGCAACAGAATTTCACCAGAGGACTATGTTAAAGTTAGAATAGGAAATTGCACTTCCAGTCTAGGGTCATGGTTCTTTAGCAAATCTTAATAAACTTCTGATTTTTTTTTTTTCTTTCAGGCAACTCTTTTGGTTAGTAACTATATTCAAAGTTCTTTCCCTAATTGAATTCTCAAGTCTGGTTTAATTCTTTGCTTCCTCACCTCCATGCCTCTCTCTCAACTTAATGTTAACTATCTTAAAGTCATCAGGTGTGGATCAGAGGATCATACTCTTTAACTGATTTTGATCATTAAAAAAAGAGTCTTAATGGACGTTTGTTGATCAAAAGCTTTCTTGATCTTTTATCTCATTGTTTGGAGATAGTGGATATCTACTTTTCAATCCTTTGCAGCCCAAACTTCTGGAATTTCTTGCCAGAGCTCATTGCTCTCATCTTATACTTTACCAAATAGGAACAACAACACAACAACGTACCACTCTGTTTTCAAATATTCTCCCTAGAATTACAGACTCTGCCTCCTAAATTACTATAGTGATAGGGTGTTTTTAACCAAATGATTCAACATTGTATAGCATGAATCTCCATTTTCTAGCACTTGGCATTAGTACTGCATTGTCCACTGACCAACTGCTAAGTCAGTGCCATGTGTTTCCAATATTTTGTTCTAAGACATTCTGTATTAATTAAACAACACTAGTTAATGTAATAAGGAGCTCTGGTAGCGTAGTGTCTAAGGCACTTGACTGCTAACCAGAAGGCTGGTGGTTCAAACCCACTAGCCACTCCTCAGAAGGAAGATGGGGCAATCTACTTCCGTAGTGATAGTGCCTCGGAAACCCAAGAAGGGGTCGCTATGAGTCAGGTCTGACTCGATGGCACATAACAACAACAACAATTAATGTAACAGTAAAGCCTAAAATTTTATGGCTTAACTTAATAGAAGTGATTTCTTAAAGAGATAAAGTCCAACTAGTGACGGAAAAGGTGGGGGCAGGGAGAGAAATTCTGCTTTATGCTATCATTCAAGAAGGCATGCTGGCAGAGGTGCTGCCATTTTCAACTCATGTGTTCAAAGCACCAGCTGAGTGCTGATTGAGGTCAAAGGAAACATGAAATAGGTAGTGCAAAAAAAAAAAAGGAGGTTATAAATACTCTTCCAACTACGGCTTGTGACCTAATTTATGCTATAGGTTACAGCAGTGGTTTTCAGTGTACTAATTGGATGAACAGCATCAGCATCACCTGGAAGCTTGCTAGAAAAACAATTTTTCAGGCCGCATCCCAGACCTACTGAATCAGAAACATTAGGAGTAGGCCTCAGTAATCTGCGTTTAATAAGCCCTCCAGGTGATTCCAATACAATGTGGTTGAGACCCACTGGGATACAGGACATAACATTGGGCTGAGAAGTAGGTAGAGTAATTAATACATTTTTGGTTCTGCCCTTTCATAGAGATGAAGCTTAGTTTTATGTTACCTGATGTTCCTTGAATGTTTAAGTATGGCAAGAAGAGGATGGGCTGTATTATAATAGACAATATGGACTAGCTTCTTCAGCCTTCATTACAACCTTCTAATGTGCCTTTCTACACTGGAGGCTCCTTAGATTCCCTTGTTGCTAGTGGTATAGTGTTCTAGATTTGATTTCTCAAAAAAACCAAATTCACTGCCATCAAGTCCATTCCAATTCCCAGCAACACTATAGAGCAGAGTAGAACTGCCCCATATGGATTTTAAGGCTGTAAATCTTTATGGAAGCAGACTGCCTCATCTTTCTCCCAATGATTGACTAGTGGGTTCAAACCTCTGATGTTTGGTTAGAAGCCAAATGTCTTAACCACTGTGCCACCAGAGCTCCAGATGTGATTTAGGTTCTGCCAATTAGATGCACCCATATGAAAGTCTGTGGAGAAAGGATACAACCCTGATGCACTCCCTTCTTGATTTTAAACCATGTAGTGTCCCCTTGTTCTGTTTGAATGACAGCCTCCTGGTCAAGGTACAGATTCCTCATGACTGTTTGAAGAAAAATGTGGTATCAGGATTGGAGGAAGAATCATTAACAACCTGAGATATGCAGACGATACAACTTTGCTT
>NW_006921937.1:2743826-2773557 GCF_000298275.1 Orycteropus afer afer
GACGAAAGAGGGGGAGGCCTTCAATGAGATGGATTGACATGGTGGCTGCAATGATGGGCTCAAGTATAGCTGGGATTGTGGGGCTGGCGCAGGATTGGGCAGTGTTTCATTCTGCTGTGCATGGGGTCGCTATGAGTTGGAAATGACTCGATGGCACTTAACAACAACAACATATGAAAGTCTAGAAAGTGAATGTGAGCATCATAAGTCAAAGCTATGCTCCCATTGCTTTGGTTGTTTCTGCTGCAAGCCCAATTTGGAGGATTTAGAATTAGCTCTAATTAGTTGTGGCTTGCAGACTGAGACAGACTAGGAAGAAGGAAAAGGCCATCCATTTCTCAAAGAATTGGCCAGGGAAAACCTTGTGAATAGCAGAGAAACACTGTCTGTTACAATACTAGGCAACTGTATGAATATCCTGGAAACAATGTCTGATACAGTGCAAGAGAATGAGCCACTTAGGTCAGAAGGCTCTCAAAATACGACTGGGAAAGAGCTGTAGAACCAGCCTTACTGATATGGATAAAGTAAAGCTTTCAAGACTTCCATTTGCTGACATGGCACAACTCAAATTGAGGAGAAACAACTGCAAACATCCATTAATAATCAGAATATGGAATGTACAAGGTATGAATCTAGGAAAATTGGATATTGTCAAAAATGAAATGGAATGCATAAAGATTTATATCCTAGGTATTAGTGAGGTGAAGTGGACTAGTTTTGGCCATTTTGAATAAGACAATCATATGATCTACTATGCTGGGAATGATAATTTGAAGAGGAATGGCGTGGCATTCATCACCACTGAAGATATTTCAAGATCTGTCCTGAAGTACAATGCTGCCAGTGATAGGATAATATCCACACACCTATAAGGAAGACAAGTTACTATGACTATTGTTCAAATTTATGCATCAACCACCAAAGACAAAGATGGGGAAACTGAAGATTTTTATCAACTTCTGCAGTCTGAAATTGACTGAGCATGCAATCAAGATGTGTTAATAATAATCACTGGTGACTGGAATGCAAAGTTAGAAACAAAGAAGACTCACTGGCAGTTGGAAAATTTGGCCTTGGTGACAGAAATAATGCTGGAGATTGCATGATAGAATTTTGCAAGACCAACAACTTATTCATTGCAAATATCTTTTGTCAACAACACAACAGTGGCTATATACGTGGACTTCACCAGATGGAACACATAGGAATCAGATTGACTACATCTATGGCAAGAGGCAATGGAAAATCTCCATATCTTCAGTCAAAACAAGGCCAGGAGCTGATTGTGGAACAGACCATCAACTGCTCATATGCAGGTTGAACTTGAAGTTGAAGACAATTAAAACAAGTCCACGAAAGCCAAAATATGACTTTGAATATGTCCCTCTTGAATTTAGAGACCATCTAAAGAATAGATATGATGCATCGAACACCAATGACTGAAAACCAGAAGAATTGTGGGAGGACATCAAGAATATCATCCATGAAGAAAGCAAGAGGTCACTAAAAAGATGAGAAAAGAAGAGAAGACCAAAATGGATGTCAGAAGAGACTCTGAAACTTGCCCTTAAGGAGAGAGTAGATAAAGCAAATGGAAGAAATGACAAGATAAAAGAGCTGAACAGAAGAATTCAAAGAGCAGCTGAAGCAGACAAAAGCCAATTACTATAATGAAATGTGCAAAGATTTGGAGTTAGAAAATCAAAAGGGAAGAACATGCTCGGCATTTGTCAAGCTGCAAGAACTGAGGAAACAATTTAAGCCTCGAGTTGCAGTATTCAAAGACTCTATGGGCAAAGTATTGAATGATGCAGGAAGCATCAAAAGAAGATAGAAGGAATACACACAGTCATTGTACCAAAAAGAAGTGGTAGATCTTCATCTATTTCAGGAGGTGCCATGTGACCAAGAAGCAATGATATTGAAGGAAGAAGTCAAAGCTGCACTGAAGGAATTGGCAAAGAACAAGGCTCCAGGAATTGATGGAATACCCATTGAGATGTTTCAACATATGGATGCCTCACTGTAGGCACTCACTTGGTTATGCCAAGAGATTTGGAAGACAGCTACCTGGCCAACTGACTGCAAAAGATCTATATTTGTACCCATTCCAAAGAAAGGTAATCCCACAGAATGTGAAAATTATAGAACAATATAATTAATATCATAAACCAGTAAGATCTTACTGAAGATAATTCAAAAACGGTTGCTGCAGTACATTGACAGAGAACTTCCAGGGGTGCAAGCTGGATTCAGAAGAGGACGTGGAACAAGGGATATCATTGTGGATATCAGAAGGATCTTAGCTCAAAGTGAAGAATAGCAGAAAGATGTTTACTTGTGTTTTATTGACTATCCAAAAGCATTCGATTATGTGGATCATAAGAAATTGTGGATAATATTGGGAAGAATGGGAATGCCAGAACACTTAATTGTACTCATGAGGAACCTGTACATAGACCAGGAGGCTGTCATTCAAACAGAACAAGGGGACATTACATGGTTTAAAATCAAGAGGGGTGTGCATCAGGGTTGTATCTTTTCACCATACTTGTTCATTCTATATACTGAGCAAATAATTCAAGAAGCTGGACTATATGAAGAATGTGACATCAAGATTGGAGGAAGAATCGTTAACAACCTGTGATATGCTGATGACACAACGTTGCTTCCTGAAAGTGAGGATGACTTGAAACACTTACTGATGAAGATTGAAGAATATAGTCTGCAGTGTGGATTACACCTCAATATAAAGAAAACAAAAATCCTCACAACTGGACCTATAAGAGGATTACGATAAATGGAGAAAAGATTGAAGTTGTTGAAGACTTCACATTGCTTGGTTCTACAATCGAGGCCAGTGCAAGCAGCAGTCAGGACATCAGACGATGTATACATAGCACTGGGCTAGTTGGCTGCAAAAGATCTCTTTTGGTGCTGAGGAGCAAAAATGTCTTCTTGAGGACTAAGGTGCGCCTGACACAAGCCATGGTATTTTCAATCGTCTCATATGCATGTGGGGAGCTCTGGTAGCATAGTGGCTAAGGCACTTGACTGCTAACCAGAAGGCTGGCGGTTCAAACCCACCAGCCACTCCTCGGAAGGAAGGTTGGGCAATCCTACTTCCGTAGTGATACTGCCTCGGAAACCCAAGGGAGGGGTCGCTATGAGTCGGGTCCGACTTGACGGCACATAACAACAACAACAACATATGCATGTGAGAGCTGGACAATGAATAAGGAAGACTGTAGAATTGAGGCTTTTGAGTTGTGGTGTTGATGAAGAATGATGAAAGTACCATGGATTGCTAAAAGAACTAACAAATTTGTCCTAGAGGAAGTGCAGCAGGAATACTCCTTGGAAGCAAGAAGGGCCAGACTTCGCCTCACCTACTTTGGTCACGTTATCAGAAGGGACCATTCCCTAGAGAGGGATATCATGCTTGGTAAGGTGGAGAGTTGACAGAAGAGGGGAAGGGCCTCAACGAGAGGGATTGACACTGGCTTAGGGGATGGGCTCAAGTAGAGCAGGGATCACGGAGCTGGCGTGGGACGGGGTAGTGTTTCGTTCTGCTATGCATAGGGTCGCTATGAGTCAAAGATGACTCGACAGCACCTAACAACAACAACAATCAGTTGTAGCAGAGATCCTAGTGCCTAGTATGGCACTCCAGAGTTGGGGGAGTGATATCCATTTTCGTTTGTATGTATTGAGGTAGAGATGTTGAGCTTATGGAGCTAGAAACTACAATACTGGTTGCTTTGAGATGGCAAGGAGCTCTTGATTCTTTATTTCCCTGCTCATGGCAAGGGCAGCAGTTCTCTTGGTGGCTCTGGTTTGCAGTGTGAGTTTGGGAGTAGTTCTTCGAAGCCCAGATTAGAACCTACTTCATTAGCTCTTCCAACAATAGTGCAAGGCATTTTATAACATGAAGTAAATCTTTTTCTGGTTAAACTTGCTAGAGTGCATTAAATTAGTTCTAACTGATTTTAAATGATACAATAGGTGATCTGTTTTCTTTTGTTTGTTTTATCTGTGGAAGCTTTTACCATGTTTCCTTATCTTTTTGTTCTGAAATTTTACAAAGATTCATTCCAAACGTAAGTCTTTTTGATGTATATGCTAGGCATGGGGTAAATTCCTTATGTATAAAGAGTTAAACATTTCAACCTAGGAAAATTTTTCTTTATTATTTCATTGATAATTTCCTCATTTCTCTTTTCTTTGTTCTCTGGATATCTTCTGTTTCTTTTCTCTCAGTTTCTTTTTAAATTTGTGATTTGGGTGACAGTTTACAGAGCAAATTCATTTTCCATATGAAAGTTCATACACCTTTTGTTTCATGAAGTTGATTGAAATCCCCATAATGTAAGAGCGCCCTTCCCACTTCCTTTTGCCTGTGTCCTTTTTCCCTATGCATTCCTGCCCTCTGCGCTATCTCCCTGTGCAAATACTGCCCTTCTGCTCTCCTATGGTTGATTGTTCTAAGGAGTATACCTACCTAGTATAAATGTTTACTTCTTACACCTGTCTATTTTTTGGCTGGAAGCCATGGGAATGAGTTCAATTTGAGGCCTTAAGGGTGAGTAGGGGCCATGGTGTCAGGAGTTGTACCAGTCTCTATTAGGCAAGTAAGCCTGATTTTTATTTATTTATTTATTTATTTATATCATTTTGAGTTTTGCTCCACATTTTCCTCCTATTCTATCCAGGATCTCCTGCACTGATCCCTTTCTGAGTGGTTGACAGTGGTAGCTGGGCACCGTCTAGCTACTCTGGTCTCAGGATCATGTAGCCTGAGGTTTGCATGGTTTACTAGTCTCTTGGACTAATTGTTTCCATGTGTCTTTGGTTTTCTTCATTCCTCTTTGCTCCAGATAAGGAGAGACCAATTGCTTCATCTTAGATGGCTGCTTGTAAGCTTTTAAGACCATGGTCACTACTCACTAAAGTATGATGTAGAACAAAGTTTTTGTGCAGTATATTATGCCAGTTGAGCTTGATGTCCCCTGCAACCATGATCCCGAGCCTGTGGGCCCCATAACTCATTTCCTCGGGGTGGTTGGCTGTGGCTAAGAAGTTATCATAATTTTGCCTCCTGTTACCTCTATTATGTATATTGTTGTTGTTGTTTGCCGTTGAGTCGGCCCCCACTCATAGCGACCCCTCCTTGGGTTTCCGAGGCAGTATCACTACGGAAGTAGGATTGCCCAACCTTCCTTCCGAGGAGTGGCTGGTGGGTTTGAACCACCAGCCTTCTGGTGAGCAGTCAAGTGCCTTAGGCACTATGCTATCAGAGCTCCTGTTATGTATATGGACATTCTTATAGCACATACAAATATGTATGTAGAAGTATGTCTGCCAGACTTATATATGGTCATGGGTATACTCCCTTTTGCCTACACATACCTGATAATTTAGCCTGTCTGCCCATAGATTAATGCTTGTTATTACTGGTAATGCAGCATTGTACATGTAAAAGTGTTTATCTTTGTTGTGCTCCTCTCTATGTCTTCTTTTTCCTTAGTGTTATTGTGCTGGTCACTCACTTTTGGTATATTGTCTCCCCCTTCACCCAAATCAATTCTTGTCTCTTACCTATCTAGCAATTTTCTCTCCTTTCTCCTTCTGTCACTGGTAACCAACAAAGAAATTTTCCTTCCACATGTAAATGTTTCTCTGATTTTTTAAAATAGTGAACTAATAAAGTGTTTGGCCTTCTATGATGGACTTAATTCACTCAGCATAATGTCCTCCAAGTTCATCACATTATGAGATGTATTGCGTATTCTACATTATTCTTTAGTGTTGCATAGTATTCCACTGTGTGTTTGTACGATAGCTGGGTTATCCATTCCTCCATTGATGGGCACTTAGGTTGTTTCCATCTCTTTGCTATTGCAAATAGTGCTGTGGTAAGCATGGATGTGTCCTGGCTATCTGCGTCCTGGCTCTCACTTCTTTAGGGTATATACCTAGTCATGGGATTGCTGGATCAAATGGTATTTCTATTTCCAACTTTTAAAGGAATCACCACACTGTTTTCCACAGTGGTTGTATCATTTTACAGTCCCACCAGCACTGTATGAGAGTCCCAATCTTTCCATATCCTCACCAGCATTTGTTATTTTCTATCCTGTTGAACTTTGCTACTATTCCTTGGGTGAGATGGTATCTCATTATTATTTTGATTTGCATCTCTCTAATGGCTTTGTTGGGAGCTCGGTAGCGTAGTGCCTAAGGCACCGACTGCTAACCAGAAGGCTGGTGGTTCAAACCCACCAGATGGGGCAATCTACTTCTGTAGTGATACTGCCTTGGAAATCAAGGAGGGGTAGCTATGAGTTGGGTCCGACTCGATGGCACATAACAACAATGGCTTTGTTTAATGGCTAATGACTGTGAACATTTCTTCATGTGTTTGTTGGCCACCTGAATACCTTCTTTGGTAAAGTGTCTATTCATGTCTTCTGCCCATTTTTAAATGGAATTGTTTGTTTTATGATGTTGAGGTGTTGGAGTTTTCTATACATTTTAGAGTTTCTATACATCTCTCATTTTTTTAAAAAAATACATTTTATTGAAATATAATTTATGTACAGTGAAATACACAAAATTAAAGTGACATGGATCCATGAGAGATAAGTCTCTTGTCAGATATATTATTGTTGAATATATTTTTTCCCGTTCTGCTGGTTCTCTTTTTATTTTTTTGGAGAAGCCTTTCAATGCACATACGAATGTAATTTACTCATCCAGTGTATCTTCTGCTCTCTAAACATTTTAGTTATGTTTGGTAGTCCATTAATGCCATATAGTAGGTCACCTAAGTCTGCTTCTAAGGAGCTTTGGTGGTGTAGTGGGTAAGGTAAATGGTCAGTAAGCAGTAGGTTTGTGGTTTAAACCCACCAGCTTCTCCATGGGAAGAAGATGAGGTAATCTATTTCTTTAAAGATTTATAGCCTTGGAAACCCAATGGGAGTCACTATGAGTTGGAATAGACTGGATGGCAGTAAGTATGTTTGCCCCTATTTTTTCTTTGATGAACTTTATATTTTTAGGTTTCACATTTAATTCTTTGCTTCACCTGAAGTTAGTTTTTGTGTATGGTGTGATGCATGAAACTTGTTTAGTTTTTGTGCAAATGGATATCCAATTTTGCCAGTACATTTGTTAAGGAGACTCTCTCTTCCCCATTTAATGGATATTGGCCCTTTGCCAAAGATTAGCTGGCCACAAGTGGATGGATCTATTTCTGGGTTCTCAATTCTGTTCCACTGGTTTCTTTCTGTCATTGTACCAATACCAGACTGTTTTGACTGCTGTGGCTGAATAGTAGTAGGTTTTGGGATCGGGGAGTGTGAGATCTCCTACTTTGTTCTTCTGCTACAGTAGTGCTCTGCTCATCTGAGGGCTGTTTCCTTTCCATATAAAATTAATGATTGGTTTTTTCATGCCTTAAAGAATATCGATGGACTCTGGACCGAGTTTGCATTGAATGTACAGATTGTTTTGGGTAATATTGACATTTTCACAATGTTCAGTCTTCCTATCCATGAGTATGTTCTTTCATTTATGTAGATCTCTTATACTTTCTTGAAGTAGTGTTTTGTAGTTTTCTTTGTATATGTCTTTTGTGTCCCTGCTAAGATTTAAACCCAAATATTTTATCTTTTTGGTAGCTATTGAAAATGCTATTGATTTCCTTATTTCTTTTTCAGCAATCTCTTTGCTGGTGTAGAGGAATCCAACTAATTTCTGTATGTTGATCTTGTATCTTGCCACTAAGCCAAATCTTTCCTTTTTTTCCAGTAGTTTTTTTGCTGAGTGTCTTGGGTTTTCTATGTATAAGACTCACTGCTATCAAGTCAATTACAACTCCTATCTATCCTCACTGGTTTTCCAAGGGTATAAATCTTTACAGAAGCAGAATGCCTCATCTTTCTTCCATGGAGAAACTGGTGGGTTCTAACTGCTGACCTTTTGGATAGCAGCCAAATGCCTTAGCCACTATAGTACCAGAATTACTCTTTCTATGTATAGGATCATATCATCTGCAAATAGGGATAGTTTTACTTCTTCCTTATGAATTTGGATGCCTTTGATTTCCCTTTCTTGCCTTACTGCCCTGGCTAAGCCTTTCAATACCGTGTTGAATAGAAGTGTTGATAGAAGGCATCTTGTCTGGTTCCCATTTGCATGGGAAATGCTTTCAATTTCTCTCATTGAGAATAATGTTGGCTGTTGGCTTTACATATATACCCTTTATTATGTTGACGAATTTCCCTTCTATTCTTATTTTTTTCTGAGAATATTTCTTTTCTTTTTTAAATCAGGAATGGGTGTGGGATTTTATCAAATGCTTTTCTGCATTTATTGATATGACCATGTGCTCCTTTTCCTTTATTTTACTTACATGATGGATTACAGTGATTGTTTTTCTAATGTTGAACTATACTTGCGAGCCTGGTATGAATACCACTTGGTCATGATGTATTTATTTATTTATTTATTTTGATATGTTGTTGGGATCTATTGGCTAGGATTTTGTTGAAGATTTTTACATCTGTATTTGTGAAGGATACTGGTCTGTAGCTTTCCTTTTTACTGGTGTCTTTGCCTGGTTTTAGTATCACAGTTATGCTTGCTTTGTAAAGTGAATTTGGGAGGATTCCATCTTTTTCATGTTCTAGAATAGTTTGAATGTTTGGTAGAATTCTCCAATGAAATAGTTAGGGTCAGGACTTTTTTGTTGGTAGTTTTTTATTTTAATGATCTGTTTAATTTCTTCTTTTGTTATGGGTCTGTTCAAAATTTCTACTTCACTGTGTTAGTTTAGGTAAGTAGTATATTTCTAGAACTCTATCCATTTCTTCTAGGTTTTCAAATTTGTTGGAGTACAGTTCTTCATAGTATCCTGATATTATCCCCTTTATTGTGGTTCGTTCTGTTGTAATGTAGCCCATTCTCTCAGCTTTTGATATCTTCTCTCTGTATGTTCAACTTTCTGGGAGAGTTCTTGAACTTAATCTTTAATTCCTTCTAGTGAATTATTTTTCCAGCCATCATATATTTAATTTCTAAAATGTATTTTCATGCCATACTGTCCTTATTTTATGGATATAGTCTTTTCTTGACTCTCTCCAAAGATTCTAATTAGAGGTCTCTTTTCTTTCTTTTTTTAAAATTTCCTTTCTGTTTTCGGAAGCATCTCTCTCTCCTTCAGTGCCATTTATGGTAGTTTTTTAAACTTAATATTTCTCTTTCTTAGTTCAGATTTTCTTCATATATATGACAATCCTTGATTTGTGCTGTGATTTGAAAATAATAAGGTAATTTGAAGCTCTGTGGGTATTGATGGGGCTTGTTGGTATGTAAGCGCACTTTAAGGAATGCTAGCAGTTATGCTGGGAGGATCATAAATACTAGAATGCCAAAATTTTGCTCCAGGACCATTACATTTATGGGAAGGGGGAGAAATACCTCTTATTTTCTGGCTTGGAGATAGACACTTGGCTGCTTTGTTTTTCTGTATGGAATTTCATATAGACCTATGTTGTTCAGTATAGTAGTCACTGGCTATATGTGGCTATTGAGTAATTAAAATGTAGTTAATCCTAATTAAGGTTCATGGACATGCAAAATACATTCCAGATTTTAAATATTGAGTACAAAAAATAATATAAAAAACTCATTAACAATTTTTATATTGATTACATAAATACTAATGTTTTAGATAAAAAAACAAACGAAACTCACTGCCATCAAGTCGATTCTGACTCACAATGACTCCCTTAGGCTTTCTGAGGTAGTAAATCTTTACAGAAGGAGATTGCCTAGTCTTCCTTCCATGGAGCAGCTGGTGGGTTTGAACTGCCAACCTTCTGGTTAGCAGTCAAACGCCTTAGGCACTATGCTGCCAGAGCTCCTTTTTTTGTTAAATCAAATTATTAAAATTAATTTTACCTGTTTTTTAAAAAATTTTCTAAAGTTTGGCTTGTAGAAAATTTAAGTTATATATGTGGCTTGCAGTATATTTCAGAGCTTTCAATTATCTTTTTTCAGTTTAATATCTGTATTTCATTTTTCATAGAACTGACAACTAGCATTTCAAAATCCTAGTTCCCTGCCATTCTGTAAGTTTACTAGTTGCCCATCTCAGCTATAACTCCTTCCAAGTATCCTTGAGTTTTCAGCTTTCTCTGCCCAGTTATACACCTCCATTTAATTTCTGTTTTCTAAAAAATTTGCTGAAATCTCTTTGTGCTGATGTCCTCCAATTGTCTCTTATGTGCCAATATTCTCCCATTACAATTTTCATTTAAAGTTTATACTTTTAAATTTATTTAATACCATTTTCATGTAGGTAGGAGGAAGAGGAGATAATATAATGCCTTGAACATACTCTGACATAATAGATTATTCAATTGAGCAAACAGATGACTGTTTTTCATTCAGAACATTACTGTTGTTGTTGTTGTTATTTGCCGTCGAGTCGGCCCCGACTCATAGCGACCCCTCCTTGGGTTTCCGAGGCAGTATCACTACGGAAGTAGGATTGCCCAACCTTCCTTCCGAGGAGTGGCTGGTGGGTTTGAACCGCCAGCCTTCTGGTTAGCAGTGAAGTGCCTTAGGCACTATGCTACCAGGGCTCCTTTAATTGTACCTTATATAACTTGATAACCAGATTCAGCATAGCCTTTGACATCTTTCCTCAGCATTGCTTATCAATGTCACTCTTAGAATGTAATACAAAGGCTATTATTGTATTAGTAAGCTTGTTTCTTTAAATAACAAACTTTTATCCATATTTTCAAACTTTCAAATAGAGCATAAAGCCTATGTGTAATGAAAAAAAAACCCAAACTCACTGCCGTCGAGTTGATCCCGACTCATGTCGACCACCCCTTGGGTTTCTGAGGCAGTGTCTTTATGGAAGTAGATTGCCTAACCTTCCTCCTGAGGAGTAGCTATGTGTACAAAATGCAATATTAAAACTATAATTCACATTACTTCCATTAGCTCCTTATGAGAAGAAATTACTCTAGGCTTAGACAAACAAGGTTTGGTTATCTACATTACAACATTTTAATATATATAAATATATATTTCAATATATTTAAAACTTTCTATTTAATATAACTATATATTTAAAATAAATTTAATATTTAAAATATAATCATATTCCACATAGTCTATATTTTTTATATATTTAAATATATTAATTTATATTTAATAGATTCTACACATAGTCCATATTTTTCACTCTAGTAGTCTATAAACTCTATAAGGGAAGATATAGGTCTATTCTGCTTATCACTGAATCTGGTGTTTACCAGAGTACACACACACACACACAAATATATGCACATATGAATGATGAATTGGCAATGTGCAGTATTTTCTGAAGCAGAATTAAATAAAAGAGTTAATGGGCAATGCTAATTCTACTTCTAACCATCGACTGGCTTTACCTCTTCAAGTATTAGCCTTAATTCTTGGGAGGGATATTATTTAGAATTCTGAAAGGTACAGCAAAAAAAAAAAAAGGCACTATAAATTTTACTAAATTAGTCCAGCCTTTCCAATCTTTACTAAACCTTTAAAAAGTCAGTTTTGCCTGGACTTCCTTTTGGTAAAAGTTTGGGAATGTTGACTTAGAAGTAGGAATAAGTATCTAGAAATTGCTTTTGTAGAATAACCCCTAATTTTGTTTTGGAGAGAAAGTTAGTGTAGATGAGGACACTGAGAAAGAGACATTTTGGAGTTTAGAGCCATCATTATACAGATAATATTGAGCATTATTCAGCCATACATCTCCTTTCCTCTAGCCCAGATGGTGAAATGACTCATCTATTCCACTGGCCAGCAAAACAAGAGAGACGGAAGAGGAGCTGTTATAATCCAAATAAAAATGGATAATGTTTCAGAAGCAAGGGGAAAATATTTCTAAGCAATGATGATAGTACATTGAGAGTACTTGTTAATACTTTACATTCCATTTCGGATTCACAGCTTGAGTTTCATATTGCTTCTAGGATTCTTGAGGAATAGTTCTGACCAGGAATTCTTTATATCTTTGTCACCGACATAGTTGTTAACATTTTTGACCTTCAAATAATGTACTTTAGCAAATTTGTGTGTGTGTGTGTGTGTGTGTGTGTGTATGTGAGACTTAAAGATTAACTTTTGAATATGTGACTTTTTTTGTTACTTTCCTTGAAAATCATCTAGCAATTTTATGTGGAGCATATTCTAGTTAAGGATGTGGCCAGGATATATAAATCTTTTACTGAATAACTAGGGGAAAAAAAAAAAAAGACCTACTGAATAGAAAGAAAATTGAGATAGAAAAGTATGTTGTTGCTGTTAGGTGCCATCCAGTTGTCTCTGAGTCATAGGCACCCTATGCACAGCAGAACAAAACTACCTGGTCCTGTGCCAGCCTCACAATCCTTGCTATACCTGAGCCCATTGTTGCAGCCACTGTGTCTATCCATCTCATTGAGGGCCTTCTCCTGTCTTTCTTGACCCTCCACTTTACCAAGCATGATGTCCTTCTCCAGGGAATAGTTCCTTCTGACAACATGACCAAAATAGGTGAGACGAAGTCTGGCCATTCTTGCTTCCAAGGAGCATTCTGGCTGCACTTCCTCCAGGACAGATTTGTTAGTCCTTTTAGAAGACCATGGTCCTCTTGGCATTCTTCTCCCACACCACAACTCAAAAGCATCAACTCTTCTTTGGTCTTCCTTATTCATTGTCCAGATCTTAAATGCATAAGAGGTAATTGAAAATACCATGGCATGGGTTAGGTGCACCTTAGTCTTCAAGGACATATCTTTGCTCTTCATCACTTGAAAGAGGTCCTTTGCAGCAGATTTGCCCAATGCAATACATTGTCTGATGTCTGGACTTCTGCTTCCATTGGCATTGATTGTAGAGCCAAGTAATATGAAATCCTTGACAACTTCAATCTTTTCTCCATTCACCATGAAGCTGTTTATTGGTCCAGTTGTGAGGATTTTTGTTTTCTTTATATTGCGGTGTAATCCATACTGCAGACTAGTCTTTAATCTTCATTAGTAAGTGCAGCAAATCATCCTCACTTTCAGCAAGTGAAGTTCTGTCATCTGCATATCACAGATTGTTAATGAGTCTTCCACATTCTGTGGGATCATCTTTCTTTGAAATGGGTACAAATATAGATCTCTTGCAGTCAGTTGGCCAGGTAGCTGTCTTCCAAATATCTTGGCATTACGGAGCGGGTGTCTCCAGGAGGGCATCTGTTTGTTCAAACATCTCAATGGGTATCCCGTCAATTTCCGAAGCCTTGTTCTTTGCTAATTCCTTCCGTGCAGCTTCGACTTTTCCTTCAATACCCTTGGTTCTTGATCATATGCCACCTCCTGAAATGGATGAACATCAAACAATTCTTTTTGGTACAGTGACACTGTGTATTTCTTCCATCTTCTTTTGATGCTTCTTGCATCATTCAATATTTTGCCCATAGAATCTTTCAATATTGCCACATGAGGCTTAAACTTTTTCCTCAGTTTGTTCAGCTTAAGAAATGCTGAATATGTTCTTCCCTTTTGGTTCTTTAACCCCAGGTCTTTGCACATTTCATTATAGTAATTGGTTTTGTCTGCTTGAGCTGCTCTTTGAAATCTTCTGTTCAGCTCTTTTTATCTTGTCATTTCTTCCATTTGCTTTAGCTACTATCTGCTCAAGGGAAAGTTTCAGAGTCTCTTCTGACATCCATTTTTCTCTTTTCTTCCTTTCTTGTCTTTTTGATGACCTCTTGCTTACTTCATGGATGATATTTTTGATGTCATCCCACAATTTCTCTGGTTTTTGGTCACTGGTGTTCAGTGCATCAAATCTATTCTTTAAATGGTCTCTAAATTCTGGAAGGATATTATCAAGGTTATATTTTGGCTTTTTTTTATTGGGTGTGGCTCTATATTAAGGCAGGGGCCTGTGGTAGGCAGGCCCAGCACTTGGAGGCTGCTTTTCACTTGGGGGTGGCTCTAAATTAAGGCCAGAGCTTGAGGTAGGCAGGCAGGGAGCTTGAAGGCCACTTTTCACTTGGGTGTGGCTCTATATTAAGGCCAGGGTCTGTGGTAGGCAGGCAGGGGCCTTGAAGGCTGCTTGGGTGTGGCTCTATATAAAGGCAGGGTCCTGAGGTAGACAGGCCCAGCACTTGGAGGCTGCTTTTCACTTGGGTATGACTCTATATTAAGGCTGGGACCTGAGGTAGGCAGTTGAAGAGGGGTTAAGAACAACTAAGGGAGATGAACTTGTCTGTCAGTTTGTCATCTTGTGGTGGCTTACGTGTTGCTGTGATGCTGAAAGCTATGCCACTGTGTTGCAAAATGCCAGCAGGTTTACCCATGGTGGAGAGGTTTCAGCCAAATTTCCAGGCTCAGACAGACTCGGAAGAAGGAAGGAGCCATCCACTTGTCAAAGAATTGGCCAGTGAAAACCTTATGAATAGCAGTGAAACACTGTCTAATATATTACTGGAAAACTTTATGAACAGCCCTGAAACATTGTCTGAGATAGGGCAGGAAGATGAGCCCATCAGGTTGGAAGGCACTCAAAATTTGACTGGAGAAGAGCTGACTCCTCAGAGTAGAGATGATCTTAATGATATGAATAGAGTAAAGCTTTTGGGACCTTCATTAGCTGATGTGGCATGACTCAAAATGAGCAGAAACAGATGCAAACATCCATTAATAATTAGAACATAGAATGTACAAGGTATGAATCTAAGAAAATTGGAAGTTGTCATAAATGAAATGGAATGCATACAGATTGACATCCTAGGCATTAGTGAGCTGAAATGGACTGGTTTCGACCATTTTGAATCAGACAACCATATGATCTACTATACCAGGAATGACAAATTGAAGAGGAGTGGTGTGGTATTCATTGTCACAAAGAGTGTTTGAAGATCTGTCCTGAAGTACAATGCTGTTAGTGATAGGATAATATCCATATACCTACAATGAAGACCAGTTAATACTACTATTATACAAATTTTAATGCACCAACCACCAAAGCCAAAGATGAGGATATTGAAGATTTCTACCAACTTCTGCAGTCTAAAATTGACTGAACATGCAATGAAGATGTGTTGATTATCACTGGTGACTGCAATGCAAAAGTTGGAAACAAAGATGAGTTACTGGTAGTTGGAAAATATGGCCTTGGTGATAGAAATAATGCTGGAGAGTGCATGATAGAATTCTGCAAGACCAATGACTTATTCATTGCAAATACCTTTTCAACAACATAGGCAACAACTATACATGTGGACTTCACCGGATGAAATACACAAGAATCAGAGTGACTACATCGGTGGCAAGAGGTGATGGAGAAGTTCAATATCTTCAGCCAAAACCAGGCCAGGCACTGATTGTGGAACAGACCATCAACTGCTCATATTCACATTCAAGTTGAAGTTGAAGACAATTGAAACAAGTCCATGAGATCCAAAATATGACCTTGATAATGTTGTTGTTGTTGTTATGTGCCGTCGAGTAGGACCTGACTCATAGTAACCCCTCCTTGGGTTTCCGAGGCAGTATCACTATTGAAGTAGATTGCCCATCTTCCTTATGAGGAGTGGCTGGTGGGTTTGAACTGCCAACCTTCTGGTTAGCAGTCAAATGCCTTAGACACTACGCCACCCTTGATAATATCCCTCCTGAATTTAGAGACCATAGAAAAGTATGGGATCTGATAATAGGAGGCTGGGTGGTACAAGAGGTTTGCAATTGTCTGCTAACAGAAAGGTTGGCACTTCAAATCCACCCAGTGGCTCCATGGAAAAAAGGTGATCTTTTTTCCTAAAGATTACAGCCAAGAAAACACTATGGAGCAGTCTACTCTTTAACACATAGGATCACCATAAGTCAGGGACTAGCTAGACAGCAGCTAACTACAATAACAGAGACAAATTAAGAGTAGGGTAAGGAGAATTTTGTTTGTGCCTGCTTCTGTCATAGTGAATGTGTGAGATTATGCTGAGTCTGTGTGTTTGTGTGTGTGGGGGGAGGTTTTAGATATGTAGTCACAGAATTTCTTTAATCTTGCCCTTTTTTTTTAAAATATGAAGATTGCATTGACCACTAAGAAAACTGACTAATCTGTCACTAAATAGGTGCTCCTTTTCTAAGTCAATAGAAGGTGGAAATAACTATGTGATATTTGCTCTTAGTTACTAATGGCATAATTGTACCTCCAAATGTAACTTTCTATCTCATTTGCATTGAAGGCCATTAACCCTGAGCTTCCTAAACTACAATTTTAGTCACGTCACTCCTCTATCCTAAAACATTTGATAGCTGTTCATTTCTTCTGATATTGGCTAAAATCTTTCACCTGGGCATTTAGGGACAGTTCTACATGTCAGAGTCCACTTTCCCATTGTTATCCTGTGAAGGATATTTACATGATCCACACTAACCAAACTAAACTTGTTCATGAAATATGCAATTTATTAGGATTCCACTGTAACCTAGCTGACACTGCTCTCATTATCCAAAATACCTTTATCTACTACAGTGGACATCTCTTGTTTTACCTGTTTAACATCCATTTCCCCTTCTTCTGGTAATAATATCTAGATTGTCCTTTAGGGAAGATATCCAATTGCATGCAATTTTGTTGGGACTTTCAATCAAGGTGCTCATCCATCTCTGCCTAAGGAGTGAGTACAACACTCAAATTTAGCCAGTCAGAGTCTACCTTTCCCTAAAATTTGATTTTGAGTGGGATAAGGGTAAAAAAATGATTGGAATGATTTTCAATGGAATCCAGACTTTCAGGAGCCATTGGTGCTGAATGAACCCTCAAAACCACTGCCCTAAGAAAATCTTTACTCCTTAAACTTCAAAACAAAATGATCTCATGAAGTCTTCTTTGATCAAACATTAGTTTAGCTTAATTAGTATAAATATTAGAGTAAACTAAAATGAAAATGCACCTTAGTAAACTCTGTGGGAAATAGCTAAAGCAATGCATAGAGGGAAATTTATAGCATTAAATATTTCTACTGTAAAACCTATAAAGGCCGGAAGTCCATGGCACTGCCTTGTTTTTCCAGGTCTCACAAATTTTCCATGTGGAACAGGGTGCAGTGTTACCACTGTTTTATTGGAAAATAAAGTTTTCCTTTTCTGACAGGTTTCTGCCTTGCACAGTTTCCAGCTTTTGCAAGTTTTACTACACATGCAAATAAGTTTCAAATAAATAATCTAAGCTTCTACCTCAACAAGTTTGAAAAGCACTTCAAGAACTAGAAACGAAGAACAAAATAAACCCAAACCAAGCAAAAGGAAATTAATAAAGTTAAGACCAAAAACTAATGATCTTGAAAGCAATATGAGAGAGAAAGGAAAAATCTATTTAAGTAAAAACTGGTTCTTTGAAAAGACCAATAAAATTGATAAGCCTGGCAAGCCTGGCAAAAGAAAAACAGAGAGAATAAAGACATTATCAGTTTTAGGAATACAGGGCAAAAAATACTCACTATCTTTGCATATTTGGCAATGGAATTTTTGAAGAGAAATAAACTAGAGACATAACAATTGATGAGAAAGAAAGAAAACTATCTCCATTTGCAGATGACATGGTAGAATACTTGGAAAACCTTGGAGAATTAATGAAAACACTAACTAGAAAATTTAAAAATCTGTGAGTAGGATATAAAATGAACATACAGAAATCAATAGCCTTCATATATTCAAACAAAAAGTAGTGAGAGCCGGAATGTTTCTTAGAAGCAAGGATGGAGAGACTTCATCTCATGTACTTTGGACATGTTATTAGGAGGGACCAGTCGCTGGAGGAGGACATCACGCTTGGAAAACTAGAAGTTCAACAAAAAAGAGGAAAACCCTCAATGAAATGGATTGACATTATGGCTGCAACAATGGGCTCAAGGATAGCAATGACTGTGGTAATAGCACAGAATCAGGCAGTGTTTCTTTCTGTCGCACCTAGGGTTACTAGGAGTCAGATTCAACTCTGGTACCTGATAACAACAGCTGAAAACCACAGTTAAAATAGTGTGGTAGTGAAAGTTGTGTGTGAGCTTGGCTGGGCCATGGTTTTGAGTGGCTGAGCAACTGGATGTAGTTATTCTCTGTGATTAAATTGTTATCACCTTCATGGTGGAATTTGCTGTGAGCAAATTCAATGCTGCCTTTGGGGTGTGGCCTGCTTCCATTATGTTTATAAGGAGAAGGTGTGGGAAAGGTCTCTGTCTTATGGAACATTTGGTTCCTGCATTTAGCCAAATCTTCATCTAGTTGCCTGCTACATTGTCTGCTGATTTTGGAATTGTTACTGGCCTTGAACCAGTGGACTGCCATGTGACTGTTGATCTTGGGATTGTGCCATTCTACTTGATAACCTTGGGTTCATCAGCCTCAGCAGCCAAGAGCTGTCGAGTTAGGAGTTGCCGCTAGCTCTAGTGGGCCTAGAATAAGAGTCAGAGCTGAAGGCCAAGGTCGAGGGGCCTTCACACATCTCCTAGAGCTGGCACTTTGAATTTGGACTTCTATCTTCCTAAATTGTAAGAGAGTAAATTTCTGCTTTCTAAGTCATCCACTTGTGCCATTACTGTTAAAGCAGTGTTAGAGAACCAATAGAAATAGCAATAAAGAAGATTAAATAGTTAGGAATAACAAGAAATGTTCAAAATCTAAACATGAAGTTTTGAAATTTACTGAAACCCACTGAAGTACTTTTGAACAAGTAATTGGGAAAAAAAAAAAATCCCTGTTCTTGGATGGAATGGTGTAACATCATAAAGATGTTGGCTACCTATGCTCATAAATAGATTTAATAAAATCTCTATAAAGTACCAGCAAGCTTTTTTTTTTTTTCTTTTTTGTGACATTAGACAAGGTGACATGAAAGTTCCTATGGGAAAACAAACATGAAAGAATAGCTAGGAAACAATAAAAAAGAAAAACTACAGACACACACACACACAGATACACACAGAGAGAAAGAAAGAGAGAGAGAGAGAGAGAGAGAGAGAGAGAGACCAGCCCTACCGGACCCTAAAACAAACTACAAAGCCTCTAAAATTAAAACAATATAGAATATTAGCATAGGAATATATAAACAGACCATGGAATAGAATAGAAATTCTAGAGCTGGACTAAGTATGTATAGAAATTCAATCTATAATAAAGGTAGAATTTCAAATTATTGTAGCAAAGGTGTACAACTGGATAGCTATTTGGTAAAAAAAAAAAAATGAATTATAACCATACATCACACAATTTACAAGAATTATTTTCAAATGGATCACAAAAAACGCAGCACAACCACTGCTGTGAAGTCAGATCTGACTCATAGAGACCCCTCCTTGCATTTCCAAGGCAGTATCACTATGCAAGTAGATTGCCCAGCCTTCTTTCCAAGGAGTGGTGCTGGGTTTGAACCGCCAACCTTCTGGTTAGCAGTCAAATACCTTAGGCACTATACCACCAGAGTTCTTTTTTAAATGGATCAGGGAGCTAAATGTAAGAAATGAAATTGTACAAATACTAGAAGAAAACTTAGGCGCTCTGGTGGCGTAGTGCCTAAGGCACTTGACTGCTAACCAAAAGGTTGGAGGTTCAAACATACCAGCCACTCCTTGGAATGAAGGTTGGGCAATCTACTTCCATAGTGATACTGTCTCGGAAACCCAAGGAGGGGTCGCTATGAGTTGGAAACCCAAGGAGGAGTTGCTATGAGTCAGATCTGACTCAATAGCGGTGAGTGAGAAGAAAACACAGGTGAACAGTTCCTTTACATCAATGTTCAAGAAGGCTTTCTAACTACAATTAAAAACACAGTAAAATAAAAGACTGGTATATTTTATTACATGAATATAATATTTCTAATGTAATATTTGCAAGTGAAAAACACCATAAATTATGTCAAAAGACAACAAACTGTGAGATAACGTATCAGAGATAAAGAGTTTATGCCCCTAATATATAAACAACTCTTAAAATACAAGAGAAAACATCCCAATAACAGTGACCTCAACTAGTTCTCAGATCTTGTTTCTAATATGATTCCTCAATAAAAGGAACCAGGACTCCTTGGAGAAATTCTAGGACTCTAGACTCAAGATTCTAGATTTAAGGAATGAGGCAGAAAATACAGAAGATGAGTCTGATGCATCTTTGTGGTAACAGAAAGTAAGGACGTGTTCAAAACAAACACATAAACAAACAAACAAAAACAATCAAACAACCACAAAACATGAAAACATGGAACAATTTGAGTAACAGAATAAAACTTTCATTGCCATGGAATCGGATCTGACTCAGAGTGACCCTTTCTTGGGTTTCTGAGATGCTATCACTATGGAAGTAGATTGCCCAATCTTCCTTCCAAGGAGTGGCTGGTGGGTTTGAACCACCAGCCTTCTGGTTAGCAGTCAAGTGCTTTAGGCACTATGCCACCAGAGCTCCTCCCAACAAAATAAAGTAGCATTAAATTATAATCCAAAGTATCAAATATCCAATGAGGTCATAGTGATATAAATAAATTATTGGATAAATATGATAGATGTGATAAAATGTGATAGAAGAGACAAATCTGTGCAGAAGAATAATTTAGGTAGATACTCTGCCTTTATGGAAGGGGGAGCATAACTCCCCACTTTAAGGTGTGGGCTGTGCATAATAACTTCCTTACAAAGACAACAGTATGGAAAGAGGGACAAGAGAGTAATTTCACAGTGGAGAAACCTGACAAACTTTACCTCAGCTGATCAAGTTCAACATCAATAGTCATAAATTAAGTTGCTAGTATATACCCTTGATAATGCTATTATTACTTCTATGGTCTACTTCCCTAAATCCATAACCCTAATCTTATCACGAGAAAAAAAAATTATGTTCTGAAGGTCTAGGAAGCTGTCTCTTTTGTGGGAGAATTTTGTCATCAAAAATCTGGTAATTGTGCTTATTTTACAGTTAAGTCTCATAAAGGAATCTATTTCCTTCATTTCCAAGTTCTTGAGGGCCACTTCTATATATAACTCTCAAGTACACATCACATCTAGCTTCTGACAAGCACAGCATTTTCAATTTGTTGCCATCTGAAGAAAAATTTGCAAAAAAAAAAAAAAAAAAAAAAAACAGATGGATGATAGCCTCAGAAATATGCCTTTAAATTATGAAATGCAATAGACAGGTGCAAACATGTTGAGTTGCCAAGTTATATTAACTATCAATGATATGTCCATAAATTATTAGAGCAGAAATTTGTTCTTAGCTTTAGTGGCATGCAATTCCTTTGGGTCATACATCATATTTACTGTGACTTCTGTGATTTTAAGTATTTGATGCATTTTTATCTTAATAATTGTATAATAGTGATCAACATCAGGCAAGGATAAATTCGGTTCTAGAATGAGTGACTGATGCTTCAAAACCTTTTGAGAAGACTATAGTCTATTTTTGAGTGAAAGATCCAAATATAATGTAACTATATATTATATTATCAATCAAAAACTATTTAGATGCTGGTACATAGACCATATTTTTCTCTTCTTGAACTTTTCCTATAAGAGGTAGTAATCAAGATCAACATTTAAGTATATGAAATGGCATCAACTCACTTGCAATTTTATATTTTGACTATTTGCCAAGTTAACTTTATTTCTATATGGTCCTTATTTAGAAGATTTTTTAAAAGCTCACATTCTGCTAGGTGTGTGAAATGGCTTGTCTGCTAGAAGAGCTCTGGAAAGGAAAACATTCTTCTCTCTTGTTTTCTCTTCACACTGACTAATTTTCTGGCTCTGGAAAGGAACAAAGGCTGGAGTAAAAGCCACCCTCTTAGTGTGGGGAATAGGCAATTGGCTCCATATTTATGCCAGTAACTCCCAAACCGTTAATCCAGGAGACTCTGAGTAGGGAAGAAAGAGTGTCTGTTAATTGATGCAACAAAAGAACTAAAGCTTTCACAGAGAAATCTGGCCCAGAACTACCTTTCTGTTCACTCTCTCCATTTCTGGACAAAGAAGGGATGAGGCTTCCCATCTCCCTATTCACATATGCTAAATAAAGTCTTTTTGTGGCCTTTGTCTTCTTCAGGCTTATCCCTTGTTATAGATTAAATCGTGTCCCCCAAGAAATATGTTAGAATCCTAACTCATATACCTGTGAATGTAATCCTGTTGGGAAATATTTTCTTTCTTATGTTAATTAAAACATAACCATTGAAAACCCTGTAGAGCTTAGTTCTACTCTGACACACGTGCTGGATCTCCTTGAGTCGGAGTCGCGTTGATGGCAGTTGGGCTGTAGTGTAGTTTTGGAAATCTTTGTTGGAAGCTTCACCACCACAGGTCTGGTTCTAGCATTTCCAACCATTCTGTAACCTACAAAGTAGTCTTTTAATAAACTTCTTTTCTATATATTCCTTATAGTCAAAATCTGTGGTTACCCTAAGAACTCTGAAGTATAATGTTGTAAAACTGGTAGATATAAAACTGGAAATTTCAGAGACACATCAAACCCACCAGCCCCTCAGCAGAAGAAGACCGGGCAATTTCCTTCCATAACCATTTACTGCCTCAGAAACTCAATGGGGGTCGCTATGAGTTGGAGTTGACTTGATGGCAGTGAGTTAGTGAGGGGTATGGAAATAGTTTATTTAAAATTGAAGTTAGCACAGAATAAAGTATGGCTGACAGATCAAGAAGTAGAGAGAGACTGGAATTTGATGAGTTCCAGCCTTGACTGAAGCTAACAGAAATAGATACGTAAGCATTTTTTTTTTTCATAAGTCAGTTTGAGCTGGGTTATCTGTCATTGCCATTGAAGGCATTCTGATTAATATGGACTCCTGAACCTCCTCAATGTTGGACTCATATCTATCTGTCTTGCTTCTCTAATGCTGCTATAACAGAAATATCACAAGCGGATGGCTTTAACAAATACCGATTTACTCTTTTACAGTTTAAGAGGCTAGAAGCCCTAATTCAGAAGGCCAGCTCTGGAGGCTGGGTGAAGGCCCCTTGAACCTGGGCTTCATATCTGCCTCCTGTTCCAGGCCCACTAGAGCTGGAGACTTTTTCTCACTCATGCAGCTACTGACTGCTGAGGTTGATGAGCTCAAAGCCGACAAGTTAAACAGCACAATTCCAAGATCAGCAGACAACATGGCAGGCCACTAGTTCAAGTCCAGGAACAATTCCAAGACTGGGATGAACTCTTGGCAAAATGCAGGATCCAGATGTGCCAAAAGCTAGAGACCTTTCTCAAAGTCTCTCCTTATATATGGGAAGCAGGCCACAACCGGAAGGCAGCTACTTAGCTGCTCACAGCAGATTACGCCACGGAGGTGATTATAATCTCATCGTGGGGAATAACTGCCCAGCCACTCAAAACCATGACTCAAGCCAGTTGACACACAACCTTTACTACCACACCATCTATCCCTAGGCCTATAATTAGCTACTTTATGCAAACTAACATATAACTCTGTCAGTTCTAGTAGCAAAGATATGCAGGTCTGTAAGATTTCTTGCTAACTCAAGTGTGTTGATGAGTGCTTTCTTTTTCTTAAATTTTATTAGAAAAATACAAGTTGATTCAGAAGTGACATACATGTCTACTCTTGTAGTCAGGACTCACTGTTGCCAGGATCTTCTTGTGATTAAATAGAACAGCATTTCTCACTACAAAGTAAGAATTGAGTTCAACAATTACTTTTTTCTAAACAAATACACACAATTTGATCCAGCAATCCCATACCTGTGAATTTCTATGGAAATAATCATGGTTGTTTGCAGATGTCTAATTGCATATGAATGTTTACATAAATATTTCTAAAAAAGGAAAAGTAACTTAATAAGAATAATAGATTATACTTACATAGTGTTCACAATCATCCTGTTCTAAAGTTTTTACATACACTTACTCAGAAATCATCAAAACAATCCTATGATATCAATACTATCTTTGTTCTCATGTTACAGTTAAGGACAGATAAGGAAAGTGAGGCAAGAGAGGTGAGTTCCTTGCCCCAGATCTCTGTTTCAGTTATGAAGCCTGGTATCACCTAGCCTTAGAAGTTATGCTGAGTCACTTTTGCTATGTTCTCTCTTCATTAGAATCGAGTCAACATAGCTGGCCCATATTCAAAGGCAAGGGAATTATACTATACCTTTGGATGGATTTACAAAGATTTACAGCCTTGATAACCTTATGGGGCAGTTCTACTCTGAGAGTCAGAATCAACTCAATGACAGGGTGTGTTTTGTTTGTTTGTTTTGGATGGGAGGAGTGTCAAAGATATGGATATGTTTTAAAATCACCATTCACACAGCTAGTCAGTGACATGTTGCTGTTTTGTTGTTATGTGCCATCAAGTCATCTCTGACTCATAGCGACCTTATTACGTGCAACAGAATGAAACACTGCCCGGTCCTGTGCTAGCTTCATGATCCGTAGTATAACTGAGCCCATTGCTGCAGCCACGGTGTCAATCCATCTTGTTGAGGGCCTTCCTGTCTTTCATTGACCCTCCACTTAATCAAACATGACATCCTTCTCCACAGAATGGTCCCTTCTGACAACATGACCAAAGTATGTCAGATTAAGTCTGGCCATTCTCACTTCTAAGGAGCATTCCAGCTGCACTTCCTGCAGGACAGATTTGTTAGTTCTTTTAGCAGTCCATGGTACTTTCAGCTTTCTTCACCAGCACCACAACTCAAAAGCATCAACTCTTCTTCAGTCTTCCTTACTCATTGTCCAACTCTTAAATGCATATGTTGTTGTTGTTGTTGTTGTTATGTGCTGTCGAGTCGGACCCGACTCATAGCGACCCCTCCTTGGGTTTCCCAGGCAGTATCACTATGGAAGTAGATTGCCCCATCTTCCTTCCGAGGAGTGGCTGGTGGGTTTGAACCACCAGCCTTCTGGTTATCAGTCAAGTGCCTTAGCCACTATGCTACCAAAAGCATATGAGGCAACTGAAAATACCATGGCTTGGGTGAGGTCCATCTGAGTCTTCAAGGAGATATCTTTGCTCTTCAGCACTTGAAAGAAGTCTTTTGCAACAGATTTTCCCAATACATCTTTTAATGTTTTGACTGCTCTTCCATTGGTGTTGACTGTAGAACCAAGTAATATGAAGTCTTTGACAATTTTAATCTTTTCTCCATTTATCATGATGCTGTTTATTGGATGAATTGTGATTATTTTTGTTTTCTTTATATTGAGGTGTAATCCATACTACAGACTGTGATCTTTAATCTTCATCAATAAGTACTCCAAGTCATCCTCACTTTCAGCAAGCAAACTTGTGTCCTCTGCATATCTCAGGTTGTTAATGAGCCTTCCTCCAATCCTGATGCCACATTCTTCTTCATATAGTCCAGTTTCTCGGATTATTTGCTCAGCATACGGATTGAATAACTGTGGTGAAATGATACAACCCTGATGCACTCCCTTCCTGATTCTAAACCTTGCAGTATCCCCTTGTTGTGTTCGAATAACAGCCACCTGGTCTATGTACAGGTTCCTCATGAGCACAATTAAGTGTTCTGGAAGTCCCATTCTTCTCAAAGTTATCCATAATTTATGATCCACACAATTGAATGCCTTTGTGTAGTCAATAAAACACAAGGAAACATCTTTCTGGTATTCTTTGCTTAGAGCCAAGATCCATCTGACATCAGCAATTATATTCCTCATTCCACATCCTCTTCTGAATCCAGCTTGCATTTGTTGAAGCTCTCTGTCAATATACTGCTGCAACCATCTTTGAATTATCTTCAGTAAGATTTTTACTTTCGTGTGATATCAATGATATTGTTCGATAATTTCCACATTCTGTGGGATCACCTTTCTTTGGAATGGGTACAAATATGTATCTCTTCCAGTCAGGTGTCCAGGTAGCTGTCTTCCAAATCTCTTGGCATAACCGAGTGAGTGCCTCCAGTGCGACATCCATTTGTTGAAACATCTCAGTGGGTATTCTGTCAATTCCCAGAGCCTTGTTTTTCACCAATTCCTTTAATGCAGCTTTGACTTCTTCCTTCAGTACCATTGGTTCTTGATCATATGCCATCTCCCGAAATGGATGATCATCTACAAATTCTTTCTAGGACAGTGACTCTGTGTATTGCATCTATCTTCTTTTGATGTTTCCTGCATCATTCAACATATTGCCCATGGAATTTTTCAATATTGCAATTTGAGACTTAATTTTTTTCCTCAGTTCTTTCAGCTTGAGAAATGCTGAGCATGTTCTTCCCTTTTGGTTTTCTAACTCCAATTCTTGGCACATTTCATTATAATAATTGACTTTGTCTTCTTGAGCTTCTCTTTGAAATCTTCTATTCAATTCTTTATCTTTTCAATTCTCTCATTTTCTTTAGCTACTCTCCATTCAAGGGCAAGTTTCAGAGCCTCTTCTGACATCACTTTGGTGTTTTCTTCCTTTCTTGTCTTTTTAATGATCTTTTGCTTTCTTCATGGATGATGTTCTTGATGTCATCCCATAATTGCTCTGATTTTTGGCCACTGGTGTTCAATGCATCAAATCTATTCTTTAAATTGTCTCTAAATTCAGAAAGGATATAATCAAGATCATATTTTGGCTCTCATGAACTTGTTTTAATTGTCTTCAGCTTCTACTTGAACTTGCATATGAGCAGTTGATGGTCTGTTCCACAAACAACTCCTGGCCTGGTTTTGGCTGAAGATATTGAGCTTCTCCTTCACCTCTTGGCACAGATGTAGTCATTCTGATTCCTGTGTACCCCATCTGATGAAGTCCACATGTATGGCTGTTATTTGTGTTGTTGAAAAAAAAGGTATTTGCAATGAATTAGTCATTGATCCTGCAAAATTCTATCATGCAATCTCCAATGTCATTTCTATCACCAAAATCATATTTTCCAATTACTGGTGATTCTGTTTCCGACTTTTGCATTCCAGTCACTCATGATAATCAACACATCTTGAGTGCATGTTCAGTCGATTTCAGACTGCAGAAGTTGGTAAAAATCTTCAATTTCCTCATTTTGGCTTTGGTGGTTGGTGTGTAAATTTGAATAAAATAGTAATATTAACTGGTCTTCCTTGTAGCATATGGATCTTATCCTGTCACTGACTTCAGGATAGACCTGAAACATTCTTTGTGGTGATGAATGCCACACCGTTCCTCCTCAATTTGTCATTCCCAGCATAGTAGATCATATGGTTGTGTGATTCAAAATGGACAAAACCAGTCCATTTCAGCTCAGTAATGCCTAGGATATCAATCTTTATGTGTTCCATTTCATTTTTGACAACTTCCAATTTTCCTAAATTCTTACTTTATACATTCCATGTTCTTATTATTAATGGATGTTTGCAGCTGTTTCTTCTTATCTTGAATCATGCCACATCAGTAAAAGGAGGTCCTGAAAGCTTTACTCCATCCACATCATTAAGTGTCAGCTCTATTCTGAGGAGTCAGCTCTTTCCTAATGATATTTTGAGGGCCTTCCAACCTGAGGGGATCATCTTCTGGCACTATATCAGATAATGTTTCAGGGCTATTTTTCAGTAATATATCAGACAGTGTTTCACTGCTATTCGTAAGGTTTTCACTGGCCAGTTCTCTAAGAAGTGGATGGCCTTTTCTTTCTTCTGAATTTCTCTTAGTCTGGAAGCTCCACTGAAACCTGTCCACTGTGGGTAACCCTGTTGGCACTTGAAACACTGCTGGCATAGCCTCCAGCCTCCCAGCAACACAAAAGCCACCAAAAGATGACAAACTGACAGATGAGTTTGTCTCCCTTAGTTGTTCCAAACTGCTCCACTCGTGCTTCCCGGCTTTCCCCTAACAGTTCCAGCCCTCCAAAAAGCTGTCTGCTGCTGCTTCCCAGCCTTCTATGTCTTCAGTGATGTAGATGGGATCAAACCCAGGAAATCTGGCTCTTAACCATGATGATAAAAGGTATCTATTAATTAAATTATGATACATATATATGTACCAAAACTTGCAGACATTAAAAATGATACGGAGCAGTGATTTTTAACAGCATAACGCTTTAAACAAACAAATAAAACAAGATATACAAAACATAATTTTTATAAATCTCCTATTGATGAGGGAAGGATTTGGGGTGTAGGGGAAGGGATGGAAATCTGTCCACTCAGCTACATTCAACTCCTGAAATACCCTCAGGCATCTAAGATGGAAGTCCTAGGTTTCCTTAGGGGGGAGTTTGAAACTGACTGTTTATTGATGAAAATTCAGGAATGTATGAAGATATTAAATATATAGTGCTGGTGAGAAAAGCAGGTTAAAAAACAGTATGAGCTCTGAGGTCCCATTTTTGTTGAAAATAACCATATAAATATACATATACATATGAAGAAGAATGTAAAAAACACATCAAAATATTAATATATTGGTGGGATTTCAGGTGACTTTCATTTTCATTTTGGTTATCAGAATTTACTAAAATGACTTTTATATAGAGAAAAATCAAAGCTTTAAATTCAACCTTTCCATGTGATAACTTCTCATGTAGGTAAACTCTTATCTCATTACCTTAAAATAATATGGCCAATTTTGGAAATCAAATTAATTTTCCAAAGTTATGAGTACACCAAGATCCCTAGTGGACCATTGGTTAAGCATTCAGTTGCTAATTGAAAGGTCAGTAGTTCAAACCTACCAGCTGCTCTGGAGGAGAAAAATGCAGCAGTTTTCTTTTGGAAAGATTTATAGCCTTGGAAACTCTATGGGGGCAATTCTATCCTTTAAACTAATTTTAAAAAAGAAATCCACTGCCATCAGTCAATTCCAACTCATAGTGGCCCTAAAGGACAACATAGTAGAACTACCCCGTAGGATGTCTAAGATTTTAAATCTTTACTGAAGCAGGCTGCCTCATCTTTCTCCCACAGAGCAGCCAGTGAGTTCTAACCATTGACCTTTTGGTTACCGGTTGAATGCTATAACCACTGAGCCGCAAGAACTCCTTACCCTGTCCTCTAGGGTCACATATCTCAGAATTCAATTAGATGGCACGGGTTTTGTTTTCTTTTTTTGTGAGTAAACTGAAAGTCATTTTCAGTAATGTCTGGGAAGTTATTCATTTAGCATATACTTAGCAGCACGTTTGTTCTTAAATGTATTTCAGTCCTGAACTGAGAACTTTTGTGTTGGGGCTTGAGGTGTGTCCCCCTAAAATATGTGTTGAAGTCTTGGCTCCTGTACCAGTAGGTATGATACTGTTTGGAAATAGGGGTTTTCTTTTGTTATGTTAATGAGGTCATACTAGAGTAATATGAGTCTTAAACCTAATCATGTCTAAGTAGTGTCTTGTAAAAAGGGCAGAGTAGCTATAGAGACACACACAGGAGAAGACAGATGCCAAAGAATGCCCAGAAACACCAAGGGATGCAAAGGAACACCAAGGAACTTCCGGGGGTACTGACAAAGCAGGTTCCTCCCTTAGAGCCAATGCCCTGATTTGGTCTCCTAAATACCAAAAAAGAGAAAAAGATGGCCAAGAAACCAAACTCCATGCCATTGAATCAATTCCCACTCATAGCAACCCGTTCTGGGTTTCGAGGTGGTAAATCTTTACAGAAGTAGATTACCCAGTCTTCCTTCCACAGAGTGGATGGTGGCTTTGAATCATCAACCCCCTGGTTAGCTGTTAAATGCTGTAGGCACT
>NW_006921937.1:2783085-2794032 GCF_000298275.1 Orycteropus afer afer
GATTATCTTCTGTGTCTGTGTTAATTGGTTTCCCTTTTCTTTGTTGAAGAGGGTCTGTGCAGTCTTTCTGCCTAGTCCGCCATCTTCCAACTCCATTTTTATTTTTGACAGTTATAAACCACTACCTATCTGTCAGTTTGTCATACTGTGGTAGCTTGCATGTTGCTGCGATGCTAGAGTTATGTCACTGGTATTTCAAATACCAGCACGGTCACCCATGGTGGACAGGTTTCAGTGGGGCTTCCAAACTAAAACAAACTAGGAAGGAAGGTCTGGCAATCATCTACTTCTGAAAGTTAGCCAATGAAAACCCTATGAATCATAACAGAATATTATTCAATATCATGCCACAAGTTGAGCCCTCTAGGTTAGAAGGCACACAAAATACACAATGGCCACAAAAAGGACTTGAGCACACGAGTGATCATGAAGATGGTGTGGGACCAGGCGGTGCTTCCATCTGTTATACATGAGGCAGCCATTACTTGGAGTTGTCTTGATGACAGCTAACAACAACAACATAATGATAAAAATCATAGTGTGTTGGAGCTGTAAGGGATCTTGGAGATCATATACCCTTGTTTTTGTTTGTTCAGAAAAAAAAAAAAAAGTTGGCAATGCAAAGGCTGTGGTTTGTCAAAGTTACATGGGACAGAATGGGAGAACCAGACTGAGATCCACTTTTCCTCACTTCTGGCAGCCCTTTCCAATCATATAACATGACTTCTTGGTATGAGAGACCTTTCTGAAAATTTCCAAATGAAACTTGAGACCTGTGACATTTCCTTGTAATACATTTTTAAACCAATCTTAATTTTTTAGAGCAGTTTTAAATTTACAGGATACTGTGCAGGAAATACAGAGAGTATCCCTTCTCCCCTTTGCACACTGTTTACTCCATTAGTAGCATCCTGCACTCATGCAGTGTATTTGTTACAATTGATGTACCAATATTGATACATTATAACAAACCAAAGACCACAGTTTATGTTAGGGTTCACCCTGTTGTAAAGTTCTATGGGTTTTGACAAATGTATAATGTATTGTGTCCACCATTACAGTGTCATACCCTATAGTTTCATTGCCCTACGAATACTCTGTGCCCCACATGTTCACCCCTACTCCTTTTCTACTGAACCCCCAGCAATCACTGATTTTTCACTCTCTCTATAGTTTTGCCTTTTCATATAACAATTTCTCCTCTCATGGGAATGTGGAATTACTAGATCATGACCATTGTTCTTAAGTAAAGTATGCCAACGTCACTGTGCTTTTCTCAAAAGGGAGGATCTCTGCAGTGAGGGTATGGTACAACTCAGATGGTTAAGATTCTTACTTAGTCTTCAAGAAATGGAGGCAATCTAGCTACTGTTCACCATTGCACCACATAGGGAATGAAGGGTGCATGCAATGCTCTAGCTAGTGGTATCCTGATATTTCCCTCTCACTACGGGAAAAAAAAAAAAAATGTAAGTATGGTATGACCCCCACCCCCCAAACACAAGGTAAGCACAAGTTTGGGAGTGCCTACAACAATATAGTAACATTTTAAGACTTTAAAATACCACTTATTTGTCAGTTTCTTGTACTGTGGTGGCTTGAGTGGTGCTGTGAGGCTCAAAGCTATTCCACTGGTATTTCAAATTCCAGCAAGTTCATCCATGGTGGAAAGGTTTCTGTGGTGTTTCCAGACAGACTGGGCCATCCACATCTGCCAATATTGTCCACTGAAAACCTTATGAATGGCAGTGAAACACTGTCTGATATATTACTGAATATTTTTATGAATAGCAGTGAACATTGTTTGATACAGTGCCAGAGGACGAGCTCCTCAGGTTGGAAGGCACTCAAAATATGATTTGGGAAGAGCTGCTTTCTTAAAGCAGAGTTGATCTTAATGACATGGATGGAGTGAGCGAAGCTTTTGTGATCTTCACTTGTCAATGAGGCACAACTCAAAATGGGAAGAATTGACTGAAAATATTAACTAATAATTGGAGCATGGAATGTATGAAGTGTGAATCTAGGAAAAAGCTGGAAGTTGTCAGACATGAAATGGAACACATAAAGATCTATATCCTAGGCACGAGTATGCTGCAGTGGGCTAGTATTGGGCATTTTGAGTCTGACAATCATGTTCAATGATGAATTGAAGAGGAATGGCTTCACATTCATCATCAAAAAGAACATTTCAAGATCTATTCTGCAGTACAATGCTGCAAGTGATAGGATACTATACCTACAAGGAAGACCAGTTGGTACTACTATTATACATGTCTATGCACCAACCACTAAAGCCAAAGAGGAAGAAATTGGAGGTTTTTTTTTTTTTTTTTTTTTTTTACAAACTTCTGCAGTCTGAAATTGACCAAATGTACAATCAAGATATGTTGATAATTACTGATCATTGGAATGTGAAAATTGGAAACAAGAAGGAAGCATCAGTAGTTGGAAAATATGGCCCTAGTGATAGAAATGACACCCAACACTGCATGATAGAATTTTGCAATACCAATGACTAATTCATTGCAATTATCTTATTTCAACAACATAAATAGCAGCTATATACATGGACCTCTGCAGATGGAATACACAGGAACCAAATGGACTATGTCTGTGAAAAGAGACAGTGAGAAGCCCAATAAACTCAGTCAAAACAAGGCCAGGAGCCAACAAAGGAACAGATTATCAATTGCTCATATGCATGTACAGTTGAAGCTGAAGAAAATTAAAACAAGTCCATGAGAGCCAAAATGTAACCTTGATTATATTCCACCTAAATTTAGAGACCATCTGAAGAACAGATTTACAAATTAAACACCAATGACCGAAGACCACACAAGTTGTGGGATGACATCAAGAGCATCATACATGAAGAAAGAAAAAGGTCATTAAAAAGACAGGAAGAGAAGAAAAGACCAAAACTGATGTCAGAAAGGACTCTGAAACTTGTTCTTGAATGGAGAGCAACTAAAGTAAATGGAAGAAATGATTAAATAAAAGAGCTGAACAGAAGATTCCAAAGGGCAACTTGAAAAGATAAAAGTATTATAATGAAAGGTGCAAAGACCAGGAGCTAGAAAACCTAAAGGCAAGAATACGCTTGGCATTTCTCAGCCTCAAAGAACTGAAGAAAAAAATTCAAGCTTCGAACTACAATATTGAAAGATTCTATGGGCAAAATATTGAATGATGGAGGAAACTTCAAAAGAAGATGGAACAAATACACAGGGCTGTTGTTGTTGTTGTTGTGTGCCGTCGAGTCAAACCCGACTCATAGAGACCCCTTCTTGGGTTTCCAAGGCAGTATCACTACGGAAGTAGGATTGCCCAACCTTCCTTCCGAGGAGTGGCTGGTGGGTTTGAACCACCAGCCGTCTGGTTAGCAGGCAAGTGTCTTAGCCACTATACTACCAGAGCTCCCTAGTATACTAAAAAGAATTGGTCAGAGTTCAACCATTTCAATAGATAGTACATGATCAAGAACCAACAGTAATGAAGGAAGAAATCCAAGCTGCACTGAAGGAATTGGTGAAAAATGAGGCTCCAGGAATTGATGGAATACTCTTTGAGATGTTTCAATAAATGGATTCATCACTGGAGTTGCTTACTTTTTTATGCTAAGAAATTTGGAAGACAGCTACCAGGCCAACCAAATGGAAGAGATTCATATATCTGCCCATTCCAAAGAAAGGTGATCCAATTGAATGTGGAAATTATCAGGCAATAATATTAATATCACACAAAAGTAAATTTTTGCAGAAGATAAATCAAAACCATTTTCAACAGTATATTAACAAGGAACATCCAGAAATTCAAGTTGGATTCAGAAAAGGATGTGGAATGAGGGATATCATTCTTGATGTCAAACGGCTCTTGGCTGAAAGTAAAGAATACCAGAAAGATGTTTACCTCTCTTTTATTGACTATACAAAGGCACGTGACTTTGTTGATCATGACAAATTATGGATAATATTGTGAAGAATGAGAATCCCAGAACACTTAATTGTGCTCATGAGGAACCTGTTCATAGACCAAGAGGCTGTTGTTCAAACACAACAAGGGAATACTGCATGGTTTAAAATCAGGAATGGTGTGTGTCAGGGTTGTATCCTTTCACCATTCTTATTCAATCTGTGCACTGAGCAAATAACCCAAAAAGCTGGCCTATATGAAGAAGAATGCAGCATCAGGATTGGAGGAAGACTCATTAAGAACTTAGGTTATGCAGATGACACAACTTTGCTTGCTGAGAGTGAGGATGACTTGAAGCACTTACTGATGAAGACTACAGTCTTCACTATGTATTATATCTCAAAATAAAGAAAACAAAAGTCCTTACAATCAGACCAATAAGCAACACAATAAATGGAGAAAAGATTGAAGTTGTCAGGGATTTCATTTTACTTAGATCCACAATCAATACCCATGGAAGCAGCGATCAAGATATCAGATGTCATATTGCACTGGGCAAATCTGCTGCAAAAGACTTCTTTAAAGTGTTAAGGAGCAAAGATGTCACTTTGAGGAGTAAGATGCACCTAACCCAAGCCATGGTATTTTCAATAGTCTTATCTGCATGTGAAAGCTGGACAATGAACAAGGCAGTTGGAAAAAGAGTTGATGCCTTTGAATTGTGGAGCTGGCGAAGACCACTGAAAATACCATACACTGCCAGAAAAATGAACAAATCTGTCCTGGAAGAAGTGCAGCTGGGATGCTCCTTAGAAGTGAGAATAGCCAGACTTCCTTTCACCTACTTTAGTCATATTGTCAAAAGGGACCATTCCCTGGAGAAAGGTATCATGCTTGGTAGACAGTCAGTGACAAATAGGAAGACATTCAAGGAGATGGAATGACACAGTGGCTGCAATGATGAACTCAGCATAGCAAGGATTGTGAATATGGACAGGACCAGACACTATTTCATTCTGCTGTATATGGGCCACTATGAGTCATTGCCCATTCAGTAGCTAACAACAACAACAACAACATGATTTAAAAAGTTATTTGATTTTATGTGATTCTTTTGTTGAACCTGTTATGTTAGCAGGAGAGAGGTAATTACTCCATTTCACAAGTAAGGACAAGGAGCTTCAGAGAAATGATGTGACAGGAAGGACTAAGATTGTAGTTCTGGTTCTGAATGAGGAAACAGCTCCTGAAGTTCTTAGTCCGTTGTAGATGATGCTATAGAAATCTGTAAACAAAACCTAAAACTCACTGCTGTGGAGTCTGATCCAACTCATAGCGACCTCTCCTTGGGTTTCCAAGACAGTATCACTATGGAAGTAGATTGCCCAACCTTCCTTCTGAAGAGTAGCTGGTGGGTTTGAACCACCAGCCTTCTGGTTAGCAGTCAAGTGCTTTAGGCACTATTCTACCAGAGCTCCTATAGAAATCTATAGACAAAGAAATAATCGATTTGGAAGAATATCAAGATTAAACAACAAAAACTATTCTGTAAAGGGTAAAAATCTTGTGGCCTATATAGTCAATACACTATCCTCTCAGGGACAGGGATGTTCTTCTGTTGAAATATGCTATGAGCCCCTGCTTTTCATTTTGACTTATGGACATGAATTTGTAACTTTTCAAGATTATTTTATTCTCTCAGTAGAGAGAATGAAAAGTCTAAGAAAATGAAAATTTCTTTTTTTAAGTTGTATCCAATGAAAGAATTAATCTTTTCATATCACTTAATGTGTCTTTGGAGTATTGTACATTAGAAAGTGACTGCCTTTGATGCCCTTATTATGGTTAATAGACTTAAAAAAGCAATAAAATGGAAAATGAAGGTCATCACCTCTGTCATGAAGTGTACTTTAAAGTTCTGCTGTAAAATGCTTTATAGAATTCTAGAGACAGGTTCACAGACTGTCAATCTGCAAAGCTGTCCAAATGTCCTTCCTACATTAGAGATGACCTGAAGTAGAATACTGTGTCGGTAATGACCAGCAGATTGAGGAAATAATTTCTTAGTGGAGTATAGTTACTAGCAGAGATTTCACTTCTATTCGTGCCATGAATTGCTCATAGACCCAATACTTTTAGTTAATTTCATCCAGTTTCTATGATTTACATGGATTATTTAGTAAAAATAGTATTTTAGTGAGCTAAAAAATTTCTTTGGATTTTCCTTTCCGTCAATTCTTCATTAAATATATTTACCGAGTCAGACATTGAGCCGCACGTTTAATTTACAATGTCTTGCCTCTCTTTTACATGTTTGCACCTTTCTGTGTGCTTTTAATGAAGCCCTGGTGGCACACTGGTTAAGTCCTCAGCTGCTAACACAAGTTGGCAGTTTGAACCCATCAGCTGCTCTGAGGGAGAAAGATGTGACAATCTGTTCCCATAGAAATTACAATCTTGGAGACTTGATGAAGCAGCTCTACTGTGTCTACAGGATTGCTATGAGATGAAATCGACTCAATTGCAATGGGTTATGTCTTGTTCTCTTCAATTAGAAGATGAGCCCCTCAGGTTGGAAAGCACTCAAAACACTACTGGGAAGATTTGCCTCCTCAAAGTAGAATTGACCTTAATGATGTGGATGGAGTAAAGCTTTCAGGATCTTCATTTGCTGAAGTGGCATGACTCAAAATGAGAAGAAACAACTGTAAACATCCATTAATAATCAGAACGTGGAAGGCATGAAGTATGAATCTAGAAATTGGAAGTTGTCAAAAATGAAAAGGAATACATAAAGATTGATATTTTAGGCATTGTTGTTGTTATGTGCCATCAAGTTGGACCCGACTCATAGCGACCCTTCCTTGGGTTGCTAAGGCAGTATCACTAAGGAAGTAGATTGCCCAACCTTCTTTCCGAGGAGTGGCTGGTGGTGAGCTGTAATAGACTCGTGTTGACCGTTTTGAATTAGAAAATCATATAATCTACTATGTTGGAAATTACAAGTTGAAGAGGAATGGTGTTATATTAATTGTCAAAAAGAACATTTCAAAACCTATCCTGAAGTACAATGCTGACGAGTAGGTGTATATGGTAGCTGGCCTGGCAGGCCTGAACATTGGTACAATATTTATGAGTTCTAGCTGTGTTCCTGGACTCTATAGCCTCAAATAAGTAACAGGTTAAATTCTGAAAAGTAACCCTACTGTTAGAAGTAATGCAAAGGCTGACCTTATATAAAATAATAAATACATAAACAAGGAAATACAATTTCCTTTTTCAATTTCTCAAAAGATATTTCTTATCTTGCACTGCTATTGACAATAGGGTAAAAGCTAATTAACAGTGAACAAGAAAAATGGGGAAAAACACATTTTGAGCTCTTAGCACTTGTTGACTCAAAAACAGTGAGCTGAAGAGATAAAGACTTTTGCTAATTCCTGCCAACAGTCTTTAGTTGCAAAATCATTACTGTAAACCAGGGAGATATTTTTGAAAGAAAAAGGAAATGAACACAGAGAAAGTGGTGCTCTTATGTAATCTTAAATCTTCTGTAAGCTATTCTTCCTAATTCTAAACCATGAGACTCAATATACAGCTCTTTCCCTTGTCCTGAAACATAAACCATAGGAAACATTAACCCCAATAGTGAGAAGAGTCAAGAGAAAGCCAGCCATTGGACAATGTATGAACAATACCAGTCATGAGATCAAATTGTATCAAGGCTGCTAATGGCCAACATAGCCATTAGAGTCAATATGGGCAGCACAAGATTTTGGAGAAGTCTGGAAGCATCCTTAAACTTAAGGCTTAAAAAACAAGTAATGTGATCACTGAGCTCATGATCCAAGGCTGTGGACCATTTGAAGACCAGGTACCTATAGAAAACATATCAGTTATTTAGTATACATATATTACCTAACAATATCATTAATATTGCATGCAAGTAAAATCTTATGGAAGATAATTCAAAATGGTTGTGGCAGTATATTGACAGACAACTTCTAGAAATGCAAGCTGGATTCAGAAGAGGATGTGGAACGAGGGATATCATTGCTGATGTCAGACGCATCTTGCCTGAAAGCAAAGAATACCAGAAAGGTGTTTACTTATGTTTTATTGACTATGCAAAAGCAATTGATTGTGTGGATCATAACAAATTTATGGATAACATTGAGAAGAATGGGAATTCCAGAACACTTAATTGTATTCATGAAGAACCTGTACATAGACCAGGAGGCTGTTGTTAAAACAGTACAAGAGGACATTGCATGGTTTAACATCAAGAAAGGAGTGCATCAGGGTTATATTCTTTCACCACAGTTATTCAACCTGTATGCTGAGCAAATAATCCGAGAAGCTGGACTATATGAAGAAGAACATGGCATCAGGATTGGAGGAAGAATCATTAACAACCTGCAATATTCTGACAACACAACTTTGCTTGCTGAAAGTGATGTCTTGAAGCACTTGCTGATGAAGATAGAAGAATATAGTCTACAGTATAAAGAAATATAAAGAAAACAAAAATCCTCACAACTGGACCTATACGCAGCAACAAAATAAATGAAGAAAAGATTGAAGTTGTCAAAGACTTCACTTTTCCTGGTTCTACAATCTGCACCAATGGAAGCAGCAGTCAGGACATCAGACAATGTATATCACTGGGCAAATTGGTTGTAACGGACCTCTTTCAAGTGCTAGAGAGCAAAGATGTCTCCTTGAGGACTAAAGTGCTCCTGACACAAGCCATGGTATTTCCAGTCACCTCATATGCATGTGAGAGGTAGACAATGAATAAGGAAGACTGAACAAAGGTTGATGCTTTTGAGTTATGGTGCTGGTGAAGAATGCTGAAAGTACTGTGGACTGCTAAAAGAACTAACAAATCTGCCCTGGAGGAAGTGCAGCCGGAAAGCTCCTTGGAAGCGAGAATGGCCAGACTTTGTCTCACTTACTGTGGTCATGCTGTTAGAAGGGACCATTCCCTGGAGAAGGATGTCATGCTTGGTAAGGTGGAGGGTCTACGAAAGAGGGGAAGGCCCTCAACAAGATGGATTGACACAGTGGCTGTGGCGATGGGCTCAAGTATAGCAAGGATAGTGGAGCTGGTGTGGGACTAGGTGGTGTTTTGTTCTGCTGTGCATAGGATTGCTATGAATCAGAGACAACTCAAAGGCACCTAACAACAACAACAACTATATATATGTATATCTCCCAAACCAAATTCCCTGCCATTGACTTGATTCCAACTCACAGCAACCATATAGGACAGAGCAGACCTGTCCTATAGGGCTTACAAAGCTGTAAATATTTACAGAAGCAGGAATGCCTCATCTTTCTCCCACAGAATGGCTGGTGGGTTTGAGCTACTGAACTTTTAGTTAGCAATTGAATGCTTTAACCACAGTACCGTCTTTAATTTAGGCAAGTATGTACCCAATATATATCATCTCTCTCTCTCTCTCTCTATATATATATATGTATAAAATATATCTATCTATATATATATTGGGTACATACATGCCTAAATTAAAGATATAATAAAAATGAATACCATTTACCCATATTTTTGTCTTATTTCTTCTTATTTATTTAAAACTACTTGTTTTATAAAGAGCCGAATCAAAGAACCACCTTACCTAATTAAGAAAGAGAAGTACCTCAGGATATGACCACAGAATGTTTTCTTGAAAACAAGAGATAGTGAGGAGGAAAACAAGTGAGAATGTAAGTCTAGCATAGAACACTGTCACTTACAAGTGTGCAGACAACACAAAGCTACTCCAAACACAGTGGTAACAAAGAGTTCTCTTGCACCCAATATTAGCAAATATTGTAATAAATAATAAGATACTAAGCAAGTATAGAGAGATGTTCAAAATTGTTAAGCCAATCATCAAGGGACTAGTAAGAGATATAGGTAGGGGCAAGGTGAATAACAGAAGAAAATACAGTGAGGTATAATGGAGATGCACCTAACCACCTGTGGCTAGAGAGTTATAAGTCCCACGTAAGTTGGGATTAATTGTGAATAAGGTCATTCCTATAGCAGACATGTTAGTTATTTTCATAAATATCCTAGAGAACATTTGGGTTATATATATATCCATATACATAAGTTGGCAGTTCTGTAAATATTTTTATTATTTATTTGTTTGTTTTAAAAAAATTATGAATTAAATGACTTCTGAAGATATTATACAAACTGAAAAACTTATTTGAATCCAGATGTGGCCATTCGATAACCTAGGTCCCCAATAATATTACTGGTCAGGGATTGTTCAACATTTAATGCCCTTACAGGGATGGGTCCTCTAGTGGTTCCTGACCAGAAGTGAGGCCTGGCTTTAAGGACATCAGAATAGCGTGGCACCTGCAAAGAAGAGTTTCACATGACCAACAATATGGTGAGTAGAGAAATTGCCACCAAAGAAGGCCTTGGTAATATTTATTCATCCATCTATCCATCATTTTATACATTCAGGAATACTTACTAAATGCCTATATTGTAAAGGCATTTGTATGAATAAGAACAAGTCCCTATCTTTCAGATAGTTACAATTTATATGGAAAATAGAGAAAAGATCAATGTCTTAGGTTCTTAGTGTGGCTATAATAGAAATACTACAGATGAGTGGCTTTAAGGAATAGAATTTATTTTTTCATAGCTTAGGAGGTTGGAAGTCTGAATTGAGGGCTCTGGCTCTAGGAGAAGGCTTTCTCTGTCTGTTCTAAGGGAAAATCCTTGTCTTACTTTCTCTAGTGTTCTTGTAGAGACAACAGTTAAGAATCATTAACAACCTGAGATACGCTGATGATACAACTTTGCTTGCTAAAAGTGAGGATGACTTGAGGCACTTACTGATGAAGATTGAGGAACATAGTCTGCAGTATGGATTACATCTCAATATAAAGAAGACAAAAATCCTCACAACTGGACCAATAAGCAGCATCACGATAAAAGGAGAAAAGATTGAGGTTGTCAAAGAATTCACATGGCTTGGTTCTACAATCTAGGCCAATGGAAGC